>NW_020954626.1:1346679-1369055 GCF_900497805.2 Vombatus ursinus
TTCTTCTCAGAGCTGCTGGTGTCAATTGCTAGTCTGCAGACATCATCCCCTGGGCTGCTTTCTCCATTATGCAGACGTATACTAGTTCTCTAATGTGCTACTACTGCCATCTACTGGTTCTTTACCACATTGCAGCCGCTATTGATCTCTTCTCTGAAGGGAAGTACTTACTACCCTCTTGTGAATGCAGCCCATAGCATTTCAAGGCTAGTTTAGTTAGGTCTTTTGTGAGTAATGCCCACAGCCTCATCCAGCCAGCAGAGGAGTTCCTTCTTAGCTCAGATCAGTCTTTTAAATTGTTTTGCTTCCACCTTAACATCAATTTTCTCCACCCACCTGATATGTGGATTGGAGTAACTAAATTCCTTCTAACTGTCATTATACCCCTCCCTTTAAGCTAATACTGGAAACCTGCAGATTACCCTCTAATAGATCTTTTAATCTAATAGAACTTTTATCTTGCATTGCAGAAGCTTAATTACTGTTCTCCCTACATTTGTTTCCTACGATGTGATTAGCCCATTGTGGAACATTTCTCTTCCAGGCATTAAAAAAAAAAACAATAGACAAGACAGTTTGCTAATCCTATATCTCAGCATCTATTGCTTCATATTTGGTTGACTAACCTTCCATTCACAATGGCAACTTTCTCCTAAATCTCAGTTGTTAGAAACATCCTCCTTCTTGGGCAATTATGTCATTTCCTATGTGGAATTTTTGATCATTATGAAGACTTTTATTTTAATGGTGAGAGCCTCCATAGCATCAGTCATCCTTTTGTTTATGCCTCTATGAGTAAGAACTACCTAATTTGGGTTTTAATTATTACTCATGTAATTTTTTTAAGATAGCAAAAGAGAGAGACAGAAAAATGGAAAGATGGAGGTAGAGAGATTAAATGAAAGAGAAGAGGAAGGAGAAAGATATTAGCTTGATTGCTAATCCCTTATATAGAAGCCTTTAAAAATAAAAAACTGGAAATCATATATAACCTCAATCATGTAAAAACATGTGCATGTTCCACCCAAGTAGGAACGTGGTTAAGATCCCATACACAATAAATTTAGAATAAATATTTCACAGATTGAAGAGTTGAAAGGAGCCAAAGAAGCCACCACAAATGAGCAAGAATCCCCTCTATGACGTGACTAATAAGTGGTTATCTAGTTTTGCTTTAAAGACTTCCAAGAAGGGCTAACTCATTCTATGTTGGGCCATAGCACATTGGCTTGGCTTTAATTTTTAGGTAACTTCTCTTCACACCAAATGGCCGCTCTGCAACTTTTTGTCCATTGCTGCTGGTTCTAGATAAATCAAATGGGGCTAATTTCTTTTCCAGGTCATGGGACTTCAAATACTTAAGGACAGCCATCATGTCATTAGAGGCATCAAGGTGTTAGAGTGAATAGAGTGTTGGCCCTGGAGTAAGAAAGACTTGAGTTCAAATTTTACAACTTGTGTGACCCTGGGCAAATCACTTAACCTCTGTCTGCCTCAATTTCCACTTCTGTAAAGTTAGGTTAATAATAAAGCCTACCTCAAGATAATATTTCTATAGTGCTTTGCAAATCCTAAAGTGCTACAGAAATACTAGTTATGATGATGATGAAGATGATGATGATGATGATGTCCAACCTAAGTCTTCTCTCCTTCAGACAAAATTCCAAAGTTCTTTCAAATAATTCTGGTAGGCCATGGTTTCCAGTCCTCTTATCATCCCTAACATTCTTTTATGAGAACTATGTTACTATGCTTCCTAAAATTTAGTGTCCAGAATTGAACTCCAGATGTGCAGTCTGACTAGGGCAGAGTACAACAAAACTGCCACTTCCTGTGCCTGAATACTCTGTCTCTCTTAATGCAGCTGAGGATAGCATTAGCTATTTTGGCTGCCATGTCATAATATAAAGTCATACTGATTAAGCTTACATTCCACCAAAACCTCCCAAATCTATTTTATATAAACTGTTGTCTAGCCATGTCCTCATGAATTTTATTTGTTTAACCCACATGTAGAATTTTATATTTATTCCTGCTGAATTTCATTTTATTCAATTTTGCCCATCAACCTAAGTTGTCAAGATATTTTTGGCTTCAAATTCTATCATCTAGCACATTACCCTCATAGCTTTGTGTCATCTACAAAAATGATAAGTACATTTTTTGTGCCTTTATCCAAGTCGTTAATAAAAAATGTAGAGCAGCACAGGCCAAGGTTGGATCCCTGGGTCACTCTACTAGAGACTAAGTTGATATCAACTTATTTACCTATTAATTTACCACCAAGTGGCACTCCTTCAGACCGGACTCTATCATGCCTCCAGGAAATTCATGATCAGGAACTTAATCATAAGGAAACTCTTCATCCTTCCAGACTGCATCAGCCTTGGTATTCATATCTCAAGTGCACTAAGTATCCTCTGTCCCTCTGAGGTATCCTGTTTCTAGGGATAGGAATACACTGTCTGCATAGCTGGCTTTAATTGGGAATTCTATATTGCTCCCAACCTAATACAAATAGAAAGACACAGAAGTGCTACAATCTAATTATCTATTTAGATCCAATTACCAACCTTCCTATTGATTTCTAGGAATTTTCCTAGTCACTTGGCTAGTTGTTGAAATCGTAATTCTACTCATTCAGAATAAATTCTAGTAATAAGTGAGAAACTTTAAAAAAAAATAAAAGATGCCCACATCATTACATTTAAAATATAAAGATGTACTTTTATCACGTAATGGAAAGGTCTCTGGACTTGGGAGTCAGGAGACCTGGTTTCAAGGCAACATGGTATAGTAGGAAGTATGATGGAGTTTGACTCAGAGGATCTGAGTTCAAATTCTGTCTCTGTCACTTACTACCTGTGTGAAGTTGTTTTCTCTTTCTGAACTTCGGTTTATTCACTCATAAAATGAGGAGATTAGACTTCGATGACCTATTCTGTCCTCAGTTCTAAATCTATGATACTATGATACAGATATTAAGTGAAAAACTGGGATTTGTTGGGTTCCAGGACTCCTATTCCCTATGCTGTGTTGCTTTGCTACATCAACTTGTTTTTAACACTCCCAATTTCATCACTAAATAAATCACTTTATCTAATTTTTTTTTTGGCTAGGCTTCACATAACTAGACTTCTAGACACTATATCACTAGACCAAGAGTTGGCAAACTATATCCCAAGGATCAGACTCCACCCATAGCCTGTTTTTGTACTGCCCCAGCAGGCATTGGGCCATATTTGGCCCTCAGGCCATAGTTTACTGAACCCAAAATTAGACCTTCCTCACTCAAAAAATTTCAGTGACTATTGCCTTCATATAATAAAATACAATCTCTTCATCCTAGCAATGAAGGCGTTTCATGGTCTGTCTCCAACCTACATTTCCAGTATTATTTCATACTACGACTTTTCACTTACAATGTATTCCAACCAAATTGGACTAAGAGCTATTATCTCAACTTGTTCCACACCATGTTCCCCATGTGAGCAGACTTCATATCTGGAAAGTATTCCTTCCTTATCTCCACCTATTAAAATCTTTCAAGACCCAAAGTCAAGTACCACTTCCTCCACAAAACCTTCCTCCATCCCCCTCAGCTGAAAGTGGTCCTTTTTCCTTATATTTTTCTCGGACACATTGTCTTAATCTGTCCTATGACTCTATTATATTCTACTTTGTATTATGTTTGTGAACTTATTTTGCCTTTTAGACTGTAAGTTCCTTGATGGTAGAAACTATATGTTTTTCTCATCTTTGTATTCCCACCATATTCCCCTTGCACATAGCAAGTGTTAATAAATTCCTTGAATTGAGTTGTAGAAAGAATACCAGACTTAAAGATCTTAGGCAAATCACTTAATTTCTTTGGACCTCATGCTCCTCACCTGTTAGATGGGTCTAATATAGGTCATGTAAAACTGTCCCAACCAATTGTCATTTGTCGAGAGCTAGAAGGGACCTCAGAGGCTTCAATTTACAGTTGAAACTGAGAACCAAAAGAGTCAAGCAACTTGCCTAAGATAACACTAAAACCAACTACCATGCTAAATTTGGGACTACTTATGGTAACATCCTTCAGCTAGGCTTGAACACTAGTTTAGTTCGGCCTTGAGGTTTTATCTTCCTTCTTCCTTAAGGGTATTAAATATGACAGAGAATAATTAAGCACTTAATACAAATAGTTCACTGATTAGTGAGCTGACCTTATTAGAAGCAGTCCCATTCACAGACAAGAAACCAAGTTAAAAATTATTCTACCTGCTACTTCCTAAACACAAAGAAAAAGAAGAGTTACGAGCGGGAAGGGTGGGGAACTGAGATTACTTTGAACTTTTTACCAAATTTATTCAAGTTCAAAGAAGCTGTCCCATTAGTCATCATCCTTCTCCAGACTCTTCAAGAAGGAAATAGCAAAAGTATTCAGCTCCCAATTCCCCTGACTCCAGAGCTAATCAATTACTTTCTCCCTTCCACACACTGAACTTAGATTATTTTCCCATTGTTTTGTTCCTCAGGGAAAATAGATTACATTTTCCTTAGAAGTGGAAAATAAATTGTTGGTTATTTTTTAAATAACATCGTGGCTTTGTGACCCTTGGAACCTTTCAGTGCTTAGGGAACACTCTAAGATTATAAATGGCAGAGAAGGTGCATACCTTCATTGATAGAGGGGGTTTTCTCACCTGGTAATTCCCTGCACCAGTGAAATCACAGGACTAGTTCCTGTCCTTATTTCTTCTTAATGTCCAAACACATCTTAGGCCTGATATCTCTATCTATAAAAGAAACTAGATGTTAAAGGATTCCTGGAGGAAAAAAAGAATTAATACCTCTTCCTGTCCCCCTTCTAGTATTTCCCTGTAGTCTTTGAGGCTTATTCACCAGTCAACCTCAACCGCCCCATCCTTCCCCCTCCACAAATGAATGAATGAATAAAGCACTTATTAAGTGCCTTCTATGTACAAAGCACTGTGCTAAGTGGTAGAAATTCAAATAGAAAAATCAAGACATCGGTTCTCAAGAAGCTCTCCTTTTAATAAGAGGAAATAACCCAAATAGGAGGCCAACAGCAAAGCGGATAGTAATGCATTTTCTTTAATGCCATTTCCAATGATACAGGCATATTCATCTAACCATTTGACAATGCCAAGGACTTTGGTGATGGAAACTTCCTTTTCTGGGTCTTCAGTATTTGTGACTGCTGAGGAGAAAGGGATCTGACAGGCCCCCTCAGTGATTTGGTATGTCTGGTCTCCAAACCTCAGGTCTATTAGTGTATCCAAGGAGCTCAGCCTAGCTCAGCCCAGGCCAGCATTTCCCAGAATCCCACAGAATAATTCCAGATCTCTTTAAAAACTAATTTTAAGCCTTAATAATTCTAATTCTGACCACGCAGAAATTCAATTAAAGTTTCAACAACCATTTTTAATGAACTGTTATGTACAAGGTAGCATGGAATAGTGGATAGCGAGCTGGCCTTGAAGCCAGTAAGATCTGGGTCTAAAGTTCACCTCTGACATGTACTAGTGGCACCCAGGGCAACTGAATCTCTCAGGCTCTAGTCAACTCTCTAAGACTATGAGTTACAAGGAAGTTGACAACTCGAATTAGTAGGAGTTTCCTCACCTATGAGTTCTCTATACCAATGAAATCGTGGTCCAAATCTAGCAGTATCCCTAATGCAAAGCATTAAGCATAAGCTGTGACGTTAAAAAAATGAAAAATAGAGCATTTCCTCCCTTCACGGAGCTTATAGGCTAATAGGGGAGCTGTCTCTTGCCCTGTTGCTGTAACTGTCCCCTTCCAACTTTGTTTCACCTAAAACTAAGTTTTATTTTGTTCTGCTTGGAATGCATTTCAAAGGGGGAGAAACGGAGGGTGGAGTGGAACTGCACTGGGAAGATTCAATTAACCACTTCCAATGGAGTATGCCTACACTTACAAACCTCACAGATTTGTATTGTGAAAATCAAGCAAAATACTTGATATAAAAGTGCTGAGCTCTGCACAATATATGTAATTTTAAATAAGATATTAACAGAGTAAATTAACATAACAAATTGTAGCATATTAACATAATGTTATTTTGTTATGCCATAAAAAATAACGAAATGAACAGTTTCAGAAGAAATTAGAACTCTATAAACTGTTGCAGACCAAAGTGAGCAGAACCAGAACAATCTTCACAATGAAAACATCGTCATAGAGAAAAGTAACTTTGAAACACTTCATAACTCAGAGCAGCGCAGTGATAAACCGCCAGTCCAAAAGAATGAAGACAAAACATGCTATTTGCCTCCTGAGAGAAATGATGAACTTAAAATGATGAAAAAGACATACATTTTCAGGTATGGCCAATATGGGGATTTATTTTTGCCAGACATATATTGAAGGGGCTTTTTTTTTTCTAATTTGCTCAATTTGATGGGGAAAAAAGGAAGATGGTGATAGTGATAGGGACAGACTAATTTTTAAAATACTTGTTATTTAAAAAATTAAATAGATTAATTCACAAAAAATAACCTAAAAACTATGTAAAGTTGAACGAGCAATAACTCTCATTAGATATATTTTAAAGGTTTAGGATAACTTGGACACAAGTTGTTACAGTATTTATACTGTTATTGTTTTCAACAATTTGACAGGATTGCTGCACAATCATCCTACGCATTGCAGCCTATCAGGCTGACAAACTAATGCATTCCCGCCCTCTCACTGCACAGAGAAAAAATGATTTAGGATTTCACTTGTTATGTCATCATAATGGGAAGTTTATGGGTGCTGTAAAGAAAACTACTGCAAAATATTGATGTCACCATAGTAAAACAACATAAGTAGGAATACTACATAAAGAAAAATTGGATTTAGGGCTGGAAAGGGTCTTAAAGGTTTTAGGGTCCCTCCCTCTCATTTTAAAAGTGAAGAAGCTAAGGTCAGAGAGCTTAAGTCATTTACCTAAGGTCAGAGAGCAGATCTGTAACAAGGCAGAGACTAAAGCCTACTCCTCCTAACACTAAGTACAGCAGGCTTCCCATGGCCCCACACTACTTTCCACTGTTAAACTCACTTTGATCAAGAATAAAAACACCATTTCAAGCTAGAAGAGATGTTAGAGGTCATTGACTCTAAACTTATTTTACAGATGAGAAAATTGAGACCCAGAGACATAAAGTGACTTGCCTAAAACCACACAGGTACCATGTGGCAGGGCTGGGATTTGAACTTCAATGTCCTATGACCCCACAATCCAGTTCTGTTTCCACCATACTATACTTCTAAGGATTCTACAATATAAGCAATCTCTCATTGATACCACACATTGTTACTCCAAAGTTCCAAAGACCACAATACAGTTTCTAATGCTCTGTATATACATTTCAATGATAGATGGGTCAGTTCTTTTTTATTTCACTTTGAATATAGATCAGTCATATATCATAGGCCCTCTTCTTCCCTATGTTTTTGAGGTAGGTATGGCACTTATATGAACACAGTGAGACAGGACAGCCCAGCTTAGAAATCTCCTGATTGTCTTGATTACTGTGATTGATGCTAACCATGCCTATTCAGTCATGGAGTTTAAGTAAACAGGACCACCCTCATCCACTTTTACAGTAGGATTTATGGAGGCCATGTGTCTGGCGCTCAGTAATATGTGAGATTACACAAACCAGTGATTATACAGACAGCATTGTAGTATAATGCATTCTCTAATTTTTCACAGACTCCAAAGACCTATTTTTCCACTTGCAGGTTACTTATGCAAGTTTAGCCATAACCAAGGTAAAGGTATACACCTGACAAGTATACCCTTTAGTTCTATTGGTGAGATGCCAAACCAAGCACAAGTGAAAAATTGAAAATATAGTCCACCATCCAGATGTTTTGTTGTTGTTTTTTTCCCCACATGATGACAAATATTCAAATACTATTGTTCATGCCACATCTGCACATTAGACTGAGTTTTTTGCTCTTCACCTAGTTGTCATGCCCTATAACCAATTTGTTTGAGTTGGGTTTGTTTTTAAAGTTTCATACAGTAGGCACTCAGTAAATTTTGGCTGAATGTGAATTTGAACGGAGTATTCCCACCCCCAACCCCTGTTATTTAACACAAAATTGATTTTGATGACCTTGTTAAGCACAAAAACAAAATAATGGCTTGTTCTTTAATGTGGACATTATATAGTGATTAGCCCACCACTACTGCTCCTTTGAAGAGATAGGGCACAATGGGTATGGAATTCTACAGACAACATAAGACATTTTCAATGGTTGGTTAGTTTTGTTGAACTCTTACTTTTTCTCAATTTTATATTCCCTGTCATCAAGGATGGCTCTCTGGAAGAAAGACATTGGAAAATGTAAATTATGTATAAAAATTTATTGTAAAAATGTAAATAAATAAACTGAACATTATATTAAGGTTAATCAAAAACAAAGATGAGGGAAGGATAGGGGTAAGGGCATAATGAGGTTTTCCTTCTATTTATACCTCAATGGAGGGATGTCTTAAGAAAACACAATGTGGGGGCAGCTAGATGGCACAGTGGATAGAGCTCCAGCCTTGGAGTCAGGAGGACCTGAGTTCAAATCTGTCCTCAGACCCTTGACACTTACTAGCTGTGTGACCTGGGCAAGTCACTTAACCCCAATTGTCTCACCAAAAAACAAAACAAAAAAAAATTAAAAACACAAAAAAAACACATAATGTAAAATCTGAATTTACAAGTATGTAAAGTAAGAAATAGTGATTTGTCTTACAAACTATGATTCAGTTTACAAACAACAATAGAATGTAATCTACCTGAGAGTAGTAACTGTTGCAGTTTTTTCATCTTTGTATCTATTATGCCTAGGGCAGTGTCTCACATACAGTAAACATTTAATAAAATTTTAATGAACAAATTGGATTGAAGGAAGCTCCCTTATATTTACATGTTTATGTAAATTAAGTGATTTATTTTTGTGCAGTCCTCCCTCACTTAAATCCAATTCACTTGCAAATCATGGCATCACCTTCCTGAAGTCATAGTCCTCTACAAGAACAAAGGACAAACAACAATAACTATTTAAGAAGAGACTCAGGAAGACATAAATATACTGTTAGTAGAACTGTGAATTGGTCCAACCATTCTGGAAAAGAATTAAGAATCATGTCAGGGAAGTGACTAAACTGTTCATTTCATTTGATCCCACTGGTGGTCACAAAGCCTTAGTATACTAAGAAGGATCAACAGAAATAATGATTCCATATGCCCCAAAAATATTCATAGCAATACTTTTTGTGGTAATAAAAAACTGGACACAAAGTAGGTGTCCATCAACTCTGGAATGGCTAAATAAATTGCATTACATGAATGTAAAGAAATATTGTGTCATAAGAAATGAAAAATGTGAGAAATTAGAGAAACATGGGAAGACCTATGTGAAATGATGCAGAATCAGGAATCAATGTTAACAGAATCAGTGAAACCACAGACACAATGACTACAACAACATAAATGAAAAGAGTAATAATATAAGCAGAGGGAGTTTTAAACTGAGGAGCCCCTGCCAACTTGAAGAACCTTTCAAAAATGGGGATAAATTGTCAGAGTTATAATGGAAGTCTGTGAGGAAAAATTTTTAAGCTAATATTTAAGGTCTTCAAAGAACTTTGCATATATAACAGCTAGTATTTATATAGCACTTTAAAGTTTACAAACATATATTATCTCATTTGATCCTCATGACAACCCTGGGAAGTAGATCTATTGTTATCCCCATTTTATAGATGAGAAAACTGAGGCAGACAGAGGTTAAGTGCCTCACCCAGGGTCACACAGATAGTAAGTCACTGAGGCCATACATGAATTCAAGCCTTCCTGACCCAGCACTTTATCCAATTTGCTGCCTCTAATTATCCATTGATTTAAAAAAAAAAAAAAGAATTGAACAGAATGAGAGCTATAGCATACCAGAAGAACTAATTAGCATAAGTCACAAAGGCCTACCTGTTTTCAGCAGACTATTTCTATTTCATAATTTAGAATTGTTTTTGTATTTTGGTTTCCATCTTGTATTACTGAAATTGTTTTAGGTTTTTTTCCCTGTACCTGCACAATCCAGGTATGGCACCATTAAACTCTAAGTCGATTGTGCTCAAATTCTCTGGCATTATCGTCCAAGCCCTAATGCTTATACATAGTTGGTCATACTGCAAAGCACAAACCTTATTGGTCCATGCCTTAATGATGTTGATCAATCGATAAACATTTATTAGGCACCTACTATGTGCCAACCACTGTGATAAGCACTGGCAATACAAGAAGAGGCAAAAGATAGTCTCTGCCCTCAAAGAGGTCACGATTCAACGGGGAAACAACAAACAAACAAATATGCAGTCATTTCTTGACATTCAAGAGGGCATAGGACCCCCCCATTTGAAAAAAAACACAAATAACTCTAGGCCCTACCCTAAACCTTTATTTTTAGTAATTCAGATCATATTTTTAACACAAAAAACAAGTAAAACAACACATTTCACCCTTAAAAAAGTTGCAGTTTCTACAGCAGAGAGATTAGTATCTCGTGTACAGTCTTCAAAACTGCCAGTGTAGTGGCAGCAACTGCTTCATGGATTTTCTTCTCATAAAAAAAGTGGAAGACACAAAGATCACTGTGGGAGAAAATCACATGACTGAGTCTGGATGGTAGAGACACAAAGAGGTGTTCTTAAAGAGAGTGCATAGCCCCTAGATCTTTAGTGCACTGAAACTTTTAACAAAATTTAACTGTTTATGAAAAATTTATGTAAGTATGCTCATAGTAGTAAATTATAAAATAGATTAATAATATACAATATTTATGCATTTATGACTTACTAAAATAATTTTAAGTTTTCTTTACATATATATGTCATCTGTGATTTTCCATAGTATGCTGCAAATCTCCAAAAATTCCCACTTAATTATCAGAGGCCAACTCACTAATAATTGGAACCACAAATGTGAAACCTGAGAATGTCAAGGAATGACTGTATATGATCAAGCTATATATGAGATAAATAAGAAATAATTAACAGAGGGAAGGCACTAGAATTAAGAAGGGGTAGAGAAGGCAAGTGTAGAGGATGGGATTTTAGTTGGGACTTAAAGGAAGCCAATAGGAAGAAATGAGGCGGGAGAGCATTCCAGGCATGGAGGATAGCCAGAGAAAGTGCCAGAGCCAAGAGATGGAGTGATTTGTTCATGAAACATCAAGAAGGCCCATGGGTCACTAGATTGAAGATGCATATATAGTGTGAAGGAAGGTGTAAGAAGACTGGAAAAGTAGGAGGGGGCCAGGTTATGAAAGGCTTTGAATATCAAACAGAGGGTTTTGTATTTGATCCTAGAGGAAATAGGGAACTACTGGAGTTTATTAAGGTACATGGTGGGGTGTAACATGGTCAGACCTGTGCTTTAGGAAAGTCACTTTAATGGATGAATGGAGGATAGATTGGAGTGGGGAGATTTGAGGCATGAAGACCCATCAACAGAGTATTGCAATAGTCCAAGCATAAGGTGATGAGGACCAGAACAATGGAAGGGTCAGAGGAAAAAAGGAAGTGTATTCAAGAAATGTTACAAAGGTAGAGTTGACAGGCTTTGCCAACAGATTGGATAAGGGTAGTATAAGATAATGAGTCTAGGATGATTCTTAGGTTGCCTGCCTGAGGGACTGGGAGGATGGTGTTGCCTTCTATAGTAACAGGGAAGGGGGAGGAGAGGAGTGTCTAGGGAGAAAGGTAATGAATTTGATTTTGGACATGTTGAGTTTAAGATGTCTACTGGACATCTTGGAGATGCCTTAAAAACAGTTGGAGATGCAAGAGTGAAGGTTAGCAGAGAGGCTGGGGCTGGATAGGTAGATATTAGAATCATCAGCTTAGAGATGGTAATTAAATCCGTGGGAGGTGATGAGATCAGCAAGTGATATAGTATAGAGAGAGAAGACCTAGGAGAAAGCCCTATGGGACACCTACTGAGGATCCAGCAAAGGAGACTAAAAAGCAGTGGTAGGATAGGTAGAAGGAGAACAGAGAGAGAGAGGGAGAGAGGAAGAGAGAGAGAGAGAGAGAGAAGAAGGGAGGGAAGGAGGGAGGGAGAGCGAGAGATGTCCCAAAAACCTAAAACAAAGAGAATATCAAAGAAGAGAAGATGATCAACAGTGTCAAAGACTGAAGAGTTTGAAAAGAATGAGGATTGAGAAAAGGTCATTGGATTTGGCTACTAAGAGATCATTAGTAACTTTGGAGAAAACAGTTTTGGTGGAATAAGAGTGGAAGCCAAAATATAAAGGATTTTAAAAAAAAGAATGGGAAGAGAGAAAGTGGAGGTACCTATAGAATGATAGTGGGGATGGGAAAATCAAATGAGTGTTTCTTGCAAGATGGAGAGACACAGGCTTGTTTGTAGGCAATAGAGAATGAGCCAGCAGAGAGAGATTGAAAAGTAGTGTTACAGGAAAGATGACAGGAGGCGCATTCTGTAAATAGAATGGTACAAGATAATGGTTATCTGGTTTGTTTGGGAGATTTTTTTTGGGGGGGAGGGATTGATATTGTTCAAAACTATATAAAAAGAACGTTAAAAAATGTATGTATAAAAAGCCCAAGCCTGTAGTCACCCCCCTGAGTCACCTTGACCTTGGAAAGAATGAGGAATGTGCCATACCAGAAAGCACATAAGGAAGATGTTAACAAATCTTTCCCTATGCAGCTTGGTAAAGTTTCTAGACAATGCCATCCCAGAAGCCAGTGAAGTAGATTAGCAGCCTTCTCTCTCTTGGAAGAAGAGGAAGAAGATGGGCCTAAGACAAGGAGATGATGCTATACACTGAAAAAACTGAGAAAGGGGTGTTCTTGAGAACATCCCATTCCACTTGGGCCTTAGCATCCAGTAAAGAATTTCAGTCCATAGCATCCTAACTAACCTCTACTGCAAGATTTCTTGCTGACTGACATCTACAGCTAGCTGATGTCCTGGCCCAACAAGAACCAAGACAGCCTGAAATTTTGTTCCGTCAAACTCTCATTGGAGGAAAGACCTAGTACTGATAGAATCCCTATAGAAATAAGCAATCATTGAGCAACAACTCATGAAAATTGCTGTAATTATATAAGCCATATTTAGAGGGAGCATGGTCCACAGGGCTTCAAGATACATGCAATGATAACCACCTGGGATTTCATTCCACTATAAGGAAGACCTCATTGTGAATTGTGCCAAATTGGTAAATCACAAGTCATTGATAAAGGTATCTTCTCTAAAAAATTAGTCCCATTTTGCTGTGTATTGAAAAATGTTGATATTTATGCTCTCCCTTAAATGAATTCAGAAGAAATACAGAAAACAACACTGGGTCAGGGAGAAGGTTGGTACAGTACATTCCAAATTAACCAAATCATTTGCTTTGATAATCAAGCTGGCATGTAGGAAATCCTAGAAAAAACACCCATGAAGTTAGAAGACAGAACACATGCCTGGACTCTGCCATTAATGAGCCATAACCTGGGGCATGTCCCCTCCGTGGGCATCAATGTGTTCATTTGTAAAATGGAAGAGATATGGGGGGAGTTGGATTAGATAATCTCTACAATCCTTTCAAATTGAATGTTCTGAGTCTTTGGTCATTCATTTACTCCATGAGGGAAATCCTACATGAATTGCAAATTCAGGGGACCATTCACTGTATCTACCAGGATTAATAATTTGAAGCCAATATTCACTCTTGCCTTTTTTTTTCCAGTGATGCTCTATGTTGCCTAAAAAGATGGTAATGCAGATATTAGTGTAAGGTAAGGGTGCAACATTAGCACTGAGGTCAAACCGGACAAGAGCATATTGGACTTACAATGCTTAGGCAGCTAAAGCAAAGTATTTATCACAAATGTTCGAGATCACTCACTTGTGTTCGATGATGACAATGAGGCAAAACAAGTGTTAGACTTGGTTGCTAAATTTGCTCTTCGTTGCGACCTGGCCTTCCTGGTCAAAATTTAATTCAGCTCAGCAAATATGAACTAAGGGCCTATTCATTATGCTGGATACTAGAGGATACAAAAAATAAAACATTCTTCCTGCTCTCAAGGGTTTTATAGCATGATAGATAAGGGAATTTCAGAGTCAGAAGGCCCACATTCACTTGTTGACTCTGACAAAGACAGAAAGCCTAAAGAAACACAACATGGGCAGAGAGAGTGCACCTGGAATGCAGAAGTCCTGGATTCCAATTTTGTCTCTGGCACATACTAGCTGGGTGACCACGGTGAAATCATTTCCTATCCCTGAGTCTCAAGTAATCTTTAAGATTTATCTACTAAATTATAGACTGGATTGGGTAATCTGGAGGGAATTCTTTCACAAAATCTTTGCTTTCACAGTCCTTTGGGCCAATGAGTTCAAACATTTCATTTTGTTTTTTAATAATTTTTTCCAATTAAATGTAAAAACAATTTTTACATTCATTTTTTAAAATTTTGAGTTCCAAATTTTCCCCCTCCTTTCTCTTTCCCCTCCATCCCTCCCTCCCTCCCTCCCTTTCCCCCTCATTAAGAAGGCAAGCAATTTTGATATAGATTATACATGTGTAGTCAATACATATTTCCAAATTAGTCATGTTTTTTCATTAACAAAAAGCAGCTCAGCTTTTAACAGAATAACAAAATCTTTATGGAAAGACCATGGAGTCAAGATTAGGATCAAGTTAATCATTGATCTTACCCACAGTAGTTCAATCAGACTCTTGTATTTTTCTATTTGGGAGATAATTCTATCTGAATTCTCCACCATTTTACTTACTGTGGAACCATGAGCAAGTCATTGAATCTTTCTGAGTCTCAGTTTTTTAAATCTGTAAAATGGGAATAATAATATTTGCACTGCCTACCTCACAAGGTTACTATGAGGAAAGTGCTTTGAAAAATGTTAATAGAATAGTAATTTATCATATAAGGGAACAACCCTTGTGGAGACATCCTGGCAAATAACTCTACTGGTGCTGTGGCCCTTACTTCCTCAGCAATTATAGCTACTGAAGACCCAAAAAAGAAAGTTCTCAACATCACAGTTCTTGGCACCATAAAGTGGTTCAACATTAGAAGCAGATGTTTCTTTATCGATGACATTTTCAAAAATTCATTATCATCTTCTTTGCAGACACACCCATTGTGCCTTTCCATGTGCCCTGTAGCTGAACCTTCTTCTATATGTTTTCTGTCCCTATTAGAATTTGAGATCCTTAAGAGCAGGGACTATCTTGCAATTCTGTTTGGATGCCCAGCACTTTACACAGTGCTTTGCACATAGTAAGTGCTTAACATATGCTTTTCATGCATTCATTCATTATCTTATTTTGTCACCTTTTTTTGATTCCTGTGACAATTATCAACTTCATCATTATTGTATTTCTTCTCTTTTCATAGGATCATAGGTTGAGAACTGAAAGGCACTTTAGAGGCCAATGATTCCAACCCCTTCATTTTATTTTATAACAACATTTGATTTTTTTCCAATTAGGTGTAAAAACAATTTTTAACATTTGCTTTTTAAAATTTTGAACTCCAAATTTTCTTCCCTTCATCCCTCCCCTCCCTCCCTAGTCATTGCATTGATGAACATGCCCTCAATTTCTAATTCTTTGCCGCCACAAAAAGAGCTGCTACAAATATTTTTGTACATATGGGTCCTCTTCTTTTTTCTTTTGATCTCTTTGGGATACAAACCTAGTAGTAGTATTGCTGACAGAGTTCCAAATTGTCTTCCAGAATAGTTGGAACAGTTCACAACTCTACCAACAGTACACTAGTGTCCCTATTTCCCCTATTCCCTCCAACATTTGTCATTTTCTTTTTCTGTCTTATTAGCCAGTCTGAAAGGTGTGAGGTGGTACCTCAGAGTTGTTTTAACTTGCATTCCTTTAATCAATAGTGATTTAGAATATTTTCTCATATGATTACAGATAGCTTTGATTTCTTCTTCTGAAAACTGCCTGTTCATATTCTCTGACCATTTATCAACTGGGGATTGACATGTATTCTTATAAATTTGACACAGTTCTCTATATACTTGAGAAATGAGGCCTTTATCAGAGATATTTGCTGTAAAAAAAAATTTCCCAGTTTTCTGTTTTCTTTCTGATCTTAGATGCATTGGTTTTGTTTGTGCAAAACCTTTTTAATTTAGTGTAATTAAAATTATCCATTTTACATCCTGTAATGTTCTCTATCTCTTGCTCAGTCATAAATTCTTCCTTTATCCATAGATTTGACAGGTAAACTATTCCATGCTCCCCAAATTTGCTTATGATATCACCCCTTATGTCTAAATCACGTGCCCATTTTGACCTTATCTTGGTATGCAGTGTGAGGTGTTGTTCTATACCTAGTTTCTGTCAGCTTTTCAGTTTTCCCAGCAATTTTTATCAAATAGTGAATTTTTGTCCAAAAAGGTTGGATCTTTAGATTTATCAAACACTAGATTACCATAGTTGTTTACTATTGTGTACCTAATCTATTCAGCTGGTCCACCACTCTATTTCTTAGCCAATACTAGATTGTTTTGATGATTACTGCCAGGCCTTTCATTTTATTGATGAGGAAACTGAAGAACAGAAAAGTTAAGTGATTTGTTTGGGGTTACACAGCTAGTAAGAGCTGAAGTAGGATTTTAATTCACGTTTTCTTGTCTCCAAGTCTAGTGCCCTATCCACTATGCCATGATGCCTTTCAATAGGGTTCACATGGAAACAGCCCCAGAATCAGCCATTATCTTGATATTATTACTCTTTTATATGCAATATAAAATACAAAATAACAGTGAATTTGAGTTGGGCAATGTTGCTATTTCTCCTCCTTTTTCTCCTCCTTGTGTCTCTCTGTTCATATGGGGAGTTATACTCTTACATATGGGTGCTCTGTCCAAAGGAATATAATTTTTGATCACTTATGCTTTGTAAGGTATTTTGGGGCTTGGGGGCTAGATTTTTCCCCCTATTTATTTATTCAATCTTTTTTTTTTCCAAAAAGCTGGGACAATTGACTCTTTTTCTAATGTAGTTTTCATTTGTGATTTCTTTAATTATAGCTCTGAAAAAACAGGCCTGGAAAATCCCATTGCAATTCAAGTGGAGCTACTTGACCATGCCTTTAAACCCAAATCATTCTAGCTTTCATTGATTGGCCAATAATAGGTCCCAGCCCAAGCCTCTCTTGCTCATTGTTTGGTTTCTGATGGCTCAGAGTGAATATAAATAGCAATTATTTTCTGTTCTGGCCAGAAACTCTAAGGGTCTATCCCTCCCAGACTGATTCTTTTGTGTTGACAAACTAGGTCATCTTTTTTCTCAGTTCTTCACTGAATGGGCATTGCCTCAGACAAACTGAGACCTGGGAAAGATTTTAGTTTAAAAAGGCCAAGGTCTTCCACTGCATCCTGGGCCATCACCAGTCATTTTGACTTATGTCTTGCCATTGGACTCAGATGACTCTGGAGGAGATAGTGAAGCTGATGACGTTGCACAGCTCTGCCTCACTTAAATCCAATACACTCAAAAGTCCATACGTCACTTACTAGCTGTATGACCCTGGGCAAGTCACTTACCTCCGATTGCCTCACCAAAAAGCAAAAAAGAAAAAAAAGAAAGAAAGAAAGAAAGTCAAGACATCATCCCCATGATGTCATTGGTCTTCTTTGAGAACGCAGGATGAACAACAACAAAATAATAGCTTTTGTAACTGAATAAAAGTTTTAGGATGTAAACTCATTCTTTAAGTTCACTGAAAGCATCCACAACACAAGTTCAGTAGCAGATAGGACAAGGACAATTTACACTCAGTTTTTTCTATAACACAACATACGTATCCGTAGTGGCTTCATATCACTTCTAGGATCAAATATAAACTCATGTTTGGTTTTTAAAGCCCTTCCCAACTGGTACTTTTCTACATGGCCAGTCTTCTTCCTCTTTATTCCTCTCAACAAAGTCTATGACACAGCTACATTGACCTTCTCATTTGTGCTACATATAACATTCAATATCCCAATTCAGTGCCTTTGTATTCTGTCCCCATGCCTGGAATGTTCTCCCTCACCTTCAATTTTGAGCTCCCCTAGCTTCTTTCAAGACTCAACTTAAATCTCACCTTCTGTATAAATCTCCTCCCCATCCTACCTTCACCTTGTACCCACCCAATGCTGGTGCCTTTCCTCTGAGATTACATTTACTTATACTCTGTGTGTGTGTTTGTGTGTGTGTGTGTGTGTGTGTGTAATGTACAATGTTTTACATATTGTCTCCCACACCATAATGTGAGTTCCTTGAGGGCAGGTAATGTGTTTATACCTTTATTCACATTCCTAGCATTTAACATGGTACCTGGCACATAATAAGTGCTTAATAAGTGCTTATTAACTGACTCTTGGTGACTAGCTGTGCGACCCTGGGCAAGTCATTTAATCTCTAGGTAACTTTTTAAGACTAAAAGTTTCAGAGAAAGTGCCACCCTATATCAATAGAATAAGTTTCCTCATATAGTTCTTTAAACCAATTAAATCACAGATCCAGCCCCTTTCCTATTTGTACTTTATAGATAAGGAAAATGAGACAGGGACACAAGTTGCCCAAAGTCACCACACATTTTAGCAGAACTGAGCTGAATATTCAAGTCCTCTATCTCCCAACTTCATGTTCTTTCCATTATACTACAAAAAAATGAGATACAGGCTTTTACCCAATATCATGTTAGCAAGCTTGACCAGCTTCTTGTGTGCTGCCTCAACAAGATATAATACACAAAATGGAAAGATGTACCAAGTGGTAAAGCTCTAGAAAGGTCATACCACTTAGACTCTAATCTAGGTACCATCATGATATGAATAGAGTTTCCCTGACCTAGTTTCCTTTCTCACATGATTGAAGATGTCAGAATCCTGAAAAGAATTTTCAATAACCAATTCTTTGGTGCAAAGTGAATAATAAAGTAATAATAAAGAAAAGTGAATAAATTGTTCAAATTCATTGTCCCAGAGAACCAGAAAAGACCCATATTTACAAAAATATTTGCAAGGGAGTATGTCTAAGTAGGCATATAGACACCCCTGGTTTCTTAGAACTATGTTTTCTAGCAACTGTCATTAGTAGGAAGGTGAAGCTTTAGTGTTAACATTCCACAGGGTTGGCCAACTGGCCTAGTGCAAACTCAAATAAGATACGAATGTGAGAAAAGCTAAACACAAAGGAAAGTAAAAAAAAATTTCAAGAAATAGAAAAAAAGAATGGTCCCTATGTCAGGGGTGTCCATTAAACCTCATGTCATCTTGCCAGATCATTACAGTTAAGATTTCCTTACTCCTACCAATGCTAGACATGGCCACACAGTGCTGGAGACCTTGTCCTTTGGATGTGATCCTGCAGTTCCAAAACCAAAGGAGACTCATTCCGTGACAAAAGATACAGATATCAGGATGCAATACCTTCTGTGATCAAACTAAAGGGCGTGTCTGGCACTCTGTTCTTATACGTGAATAGAACCACAGTAAAGCTTCTCAATGTTAGACATAAGATAGCCTAATTAGTATTGAGGTACATAAAAACCTACATGTTCTAAAATATTTATAGCAGCTCCCTTTGTGATGGCAAAGAACTGAAAATTGGGGGGCAGGGAATGCTCACTGATTTGGGAATGACTGAATAAGTTGGGGTATATGATTGTGGTGGACTAGTACTGTGCTATAAGAAATGATGAGTTAATTGATTTTATAAAAACATGGAAAGATTTGCATGAAATAATAAAGAGTGAAATGAGCAGAACCAAGAGAACATTGTATACAGTAACAGCAATCTTGTTTAAAGAGTTACTGTGAAGGACTAAGCTATTCTGAACCAGATGAATATTCAAATTCACTACTATGGACCTATGAAAGAAGATGCTATCCACCTCCCAAGAAAGATATATGGAAATATGTATTGTATGGTTTCATTTGTGTGTGTGTGTGTGTGTATGCATCTGTGTTAAATGTTGGTCTTCTCTAGTACTGAGTTGGGAGGGAAGGAAGGAGGCAGCTCAGAACTCAAATTTAACCAGATAAATAGATAATTGGCCAAAAAAATGAATGAATGAATAAGTAAAAGACAAGAGAAAAAATAGAAAGTGAATTGCACATGGAATCCCATATGCCATCCTACTGTGGCATGGGCCCAAAGCAATGTTTTCCTGAATCACTGACTAGCACCAGCAGAGGGCAGCCTTTCTACAGAAACCATTACACAGGAGAGTAAATGAGGTTTAGGGGTAGAAGTATCATCAAGATGTTCATTGGACCACTTTGAATGAGCAAAGTGATGAAATCCAAAGTCTGTAAAGAAGGCATTTTACCTAGAAACAAGGACAAGCTACTATAACACAAAGTGACTACATAATGGAGATTTGTTAAATGTTTATTCATATTCTTTTTTTAATTTGAGTTCCAAATTCACTCCCTCTCTCCGGCCCTTCCCCCACGCATTGAGAAGGCAAGCAATATGATATCCATTATACATGCAAAAAGTGACTGGCTTATTGTTGAGGAAAGAAATAACAAGCAGGAGAGGGTGATCAATTGAGGGAGAATAGTCAAGCATCACTGCTTGTGAAGTCAGTCTTCAGCCATGTCTAAAGGAACTAATAGGTATGGACAGAAAGGTTATGATGGAGGTGAGGGGACATATAGGCATACAGGGGTGCCATTAAAGGCAAGATATGCATCCTTAAGTAATTTTACATAAGAGAGCTGCCAGCCAGGCATGCTTTTGGTCTTTTTATGCAACCCAGACTATGAAGCTATACATTTCTCAGCTGTCCAAATTTGATACAAGATTTGGCATGGTTTTTTAGTCATATTTTCCTTTCTTTCATCAAGGATTAGGCCTTAATTAAAGAACATGCATTATGCAAATTTCACTGTTTCTTCAAGTCATTTTTCAACATGTCAACATGCCCATTTTTCAACATGTCAACATGCCCACCTGTCAGTTCACAATCTTCTTTGATACTCGATTTTCATACAAATTTTGATACAAATTTCACCTTGCCTAAGGCAACCTTCCCTGCCTATTCCCCACTGATTCTGATCCTGCCTCCTATCTGCACTCACAGATCCAACTTTTTCTATATTATTTTGTCCTTATAGACATTTTCCTTTTTACTGTGAAAGACAGAATAAACCATCTAATTCCTCCCCCACCTCAGAGCCTCCAATTCAGTTCCATGCTCACAGTAGGCACTAAATAATTTTGTTCTGAGGGAACTCCCACTGAAAGAATATTATCCAATTTATGTAATTTTTAAAAGTGAATTACTACAGTAGTTCCAATAAGAATGATTGCCCCTCTGCTTAAATTATGTCTTTTTTTGTTCCTTTTTCAAATGAAGATCATGGACAGCCAGCTAAGAATTAAAGGATGAATGTGAAATTTCCCTTCTAATTCACAGTAATGCATAGTCTCTAGGCAAAATCTTTCAACTCTACCGTATCTGAAAATGATTTGAATGCTTCATTGTATACCACTTCTTTGATTGGACAGGCCAACTATAGAAAGTCACTGAGGTTGATTTGGGATCAGATTTAGTTTTTCCAATACCAAACTAGATTGTTTCCAGAACTTTTTAAGGGGCCCCCCATGAGAAGTCAGACATATCTGGAATTGAGCTGCCATCTAGTGGACATTAATTCAATATTCACTAACATGCTACTGGAAAGAGGAACATTGAAATTTTCTGTCTGTCTCTTTCTCTCTCTCCTCTCACTTCCTCCCTCCCTCCCTCCCTCTCTCTCTTTCTGTCTTCTCTGTCTCTGTCCCTCTCACTGACTGTGTCTTTCTGTTTGTTCATTACTCTCTCTGTTTATCTCCTGTCTCTTTTTTTGTCTCTTCATCTCTCTGTCTCTGTCTCATTTCCAACTTCCTGAATAGCCCCCCCTTCTCCTTTCTCCCCAGCTTCCATGCTGAGCTTCCTATCAGAGGCCTTTCCTAATCCCCCTATTTGTTAGAGCACTATTTCTTTTTGAATCATCTTGCACATATTTGCCTATTTACACTTATGTCCCACCAGTAGAATGTAAGTTCTTTGAGGTTAGGAAGGGTTCAATAAGTCAATAAACATTTACAAATCAACCAACTCCTATGTGTCAGGCACAGTGATTTTCATTTTCTCTTTGTATTTCCAGCATCTACTATTAATCAGTAAATCAATAAGCATTGTATTTACTTTGTTAAGCACTGAGTGCTGGTGGGGAAGGAAGGAAAGACAGAAAGAAGGAAAGAAGGAAGAAGGAAGGAAGGAAGGAAGGAAGGAAGGAAGGAAGGAAGGA
>NW_020954626.1:1369172-1369268 GCF_900497805.2 Vombatus ursinus
AGGAAGGAAGAGAGGAAGGAAGGAAGAAAGGAAGAAAGGAAGGAAAGAAGGAAGGAAGGAAGAGAGGAAGGAAGGAAGGAAGGAAGGAAGGAAGGA
>NW_020954626.1:1369327-1381559 GCF_900497805.2 Vombatus ursinus
CCTGTACTCCGTGCTTGGCATACAAATATAAAATTGAGACAATCATTTGGGAAAGATAACAATTTTAAGAGCTTGCTAGCCAGGGGAAGGAGTTATGTACAGTCTGGGAAATCACAAAGAGAACAAGCAGTGTAATAGGGCAGTCAGTCCACTGACAGCCATTTCCAGAAGCAATGGTAGTGTTGATTTGATTATAGTTTCCAGAGCAAGATGGGAAGGAGTATGTACATGGGTACAAAATGAAAAAGAGATTGTGTGGTTCCTGGGAATGCCAACCCAAGTCACTTGGTTACTCCCAGTTATTACTTTGGAGAGTGAAACTGCAGCTAGCAGCAAGGCAGAAGGAAAAAAAAAGACAAAAGTGAAATAATTTCCTCCTTCAAGGAGCTATTTTCTAGCAGGGAGATAATATGTACATATATAAATAGATACAGAATATATATAAATATAACATGAATACAAAGTAGCTCGGAGAGGGAGTCCACTAGAAACTAAAGAGACCAAGAAAGGTTTTTTGTAGAAGGTGGCTCTCTAGCTTCGTCCTGAAGGAAAACCAAAGATTCCACGAGATGGAGATGAGGAAGGAATACATTACAGACATGGAGTTCATCCAGTGGCAAAACACTGAAATCAAAGAGGATGTACTCAGTACAGCAAACAGACCAGTATGGCTGGTTCAAAGAGTTCATGGAGGGAGTAATATGTAAGAAGACTGGAAAGGCAGAATGGGGCCAAATTATGAAGAGATTTAAATGCCAAACTAAATTTATATTTGATCCTAGAGGCAATAGGAAGCCAATGGAGTTTATTGAATTGGAGAGTGACATGATCACATTTGCACTATTGGAAAATCATTTTGGTAGTTTTGTAGAGGATTGATTAGAGCGAGGAGAGGCTTGAGGTAGTGAGACCTAATAAACCTATGGACATCAACTACTTGGGTAAGATTCCCTATCTGATTTTTTTTAATGCTATAAAGCAATCTGGTACAAATTAGGTTTAGTCTAATATCTCATACCATATGCTTCAATAGTTTACAAATGGGTACATGATGTAACTGTGAAACAAATCAGAGGAGAATCAAAGGAAATAATTTTCATAACTATGGATGGGGGAGAGTTCTTGACCAAATAGGAGATAAAGATAATCATAAAAGACAAAATGGACTTTTTTTATTACACAAAATGAAAATGTTCTTACACAAACAAAATTAATGCAGCTAAAATTAGAAGGGAATCAGTTAACTGGGAGAAAATCTTTAAGCATATTTCTCTGATAAATGTCTGATATCTAAGTTATATAAGGAATTGATACAAATATATAAGAACAAGAGGTGTTCCCAATAGGTAAATGGTTAAAATATATGAACAGGTTTCAAAATAAAAACCTAGGTCTTCAAATCACACTATAAAAAAAAACCTTTAGTGGTAAACAACAATATAGTATCATAAAGGAGATGAGAGGGGGAGGATACTGAATTTAGAGTGAGAGGATGCTGCATTTAGTGTTCAAGTTCTGACTATCATGTACTATTTGCGTGAACTTGGACAAGTAACTTAAACTCTCTGGGTCTCAATTTCCTCACTTGTAAAATGAGTGTGTATTAGATAACTGCTAAGGTCCCTTCAAGCTCTGGACTCATGATCCTGTAGTCCTAAGGTTCATGAAGCTGCAGAATCTCATGCCTCTTCATCCTGGATACAAGTCACAAACATCCTGCATCAATGATTCCCACCCCTGTTTCTGTAAAGTGTCAGAATTTGCTTCTTACAACCTGCTGTTCACCATCATTCGTGCCACCCCACCCCACCCCCCAGCCTCTTCTCAGCTCAGTCAGGTTAGGCCCATATAGATGATTCACACTTACAGGAAAGACCATCTCCACTGGCTCCTGCACTGTAGGAGAAATTTTAAAACTCAGAAATAGGAGGAGGAAGCTGCTGTGGGGATTAATTTTCATTGATATGAGTGTGAATTTTGGCTGTTGCCCTTTTTCTTCCATTTTCACTACCCTCTTGGTCTCTGACTATTTGCCTTGAATCTGAAACTTTTCTTATGCAACTTTCTAATTTCCTACTACCTGGACTCCATCACTGACTTCTGGACACCTCTACCTTTGCTCTTTGTGTTTATACTCTTTCTTCATCTGCTATGTCACTGTCCTTTAGCACACATCAAATTATCTTGCCATAAGCTATTTGCCCTGTGTGCACACACTTTTTCTACCCTTGACCTTAACAGTGACACTTGGCTAGAAACCAGGTTAGGTCATAGAACCAGCGCAATTCAACAAACATTTATCCAAAACCAACTCTTGCCAAGGGACTGGAAAGCAGAATTCAAATTCAATTCAATTCAATAAGCATTTATTAATCAAAGACAAAAATGGGACACTCCCTGCCCCCAAGAAATGTTCATTTTACTGTGGAAAAACAATGAATACAGAGATAAGTAAATACAAAGTATTGGGTGGGGACACCAAAAACTGGGGGAGTCAAGAAAGACCGCTTGTGGGAGAAAGACTTGAGCTAAACCTTGAAAGGGAACTAGGGATTCTAAGAAGCAGAGATGAAGAAGGAAAGCATTCCAAACATAAAAAAGAACATGTGGAAAAGCCATGGAGATGACAGGTGGAATGTAGTGATTTTTTTCCCCAACCTCCTTACGCTTATTTACTTATTTCTATATTATACATTTCCCAAAGTATAAAAGTCCTACACTGGTGTCTCATTGTGACTTGAAGATGACAGGCAAAGTGGTATCATGGATAGAGTGTTGTACTTAGAGTCAAATCCCACCTCAGACCCTTAGGAGCTATTTGATCATGGGCAAGTCATTTAAGCTCTCTGTGCCTCAGTTTCTTCAATCTAGAAAATGAGAAGACTATACTCAATGACCTCTAAAGTCCTTTCTAGCTCTAAATCTGTGATATGATGAGTCTTGGTTCTTGTGTTCTGTTGGCATAATTTTAAGCTCCAACAAATTCTAGCAAAAAGGAAAGATTTTTTATATCTTTTTATATTTTTATACATTTTATATATATTTCTATATTATTTTTGGTATCATTTTCTACCTTGTAAGAGAATGACTGCTATACAAGAACCATCCTAGCTAAATATATAGAGGTTCATCAGCAGAAGTCTAACCACAAGAAGAATACTTTTGGCCCTAGGTACCCATGAATACTTCAATGGAGTCATGATCTCATTGATGTGAACCTGGTACAAACAACATATCCATGCCTTCTTATCCTGGGCAAATTTTCCTCTGAGTTTTTTCTTAGATCCTCCACAACAGTTCCAGCCAATGTACTGAAGTCTTCCTTTAGATCTTTTTAGAGGACATCACTGAACCACTTATGCTGTTTTTCAGTTGTTATAGTCATGCCCAACTCTTCATGACCCCATTTGGGGTTTTCTTGGCAAAAATATTGGACTGGTTTGCCATTTTCTTCTCCAGTTCATTTTACAGATGAGGAACTGAGGCAAACAGGATTACCCTGTGCCCGGGGTCATACAGCTACTAAGTATCTGAGACCAGATTTAAACCTAGGACTTCCTGACTCCAGGCCCAGCATTCTATCCAATGTGCCACCTAGCTGTCCTTAGTCATCTGTTATCCTGTACTCTCACCACGTGACCAGGCTATTTCCTTTTTTAATCATGTATTTCTTCAATGATATCCTATGTGTGCAGAGATCACTAGAAGCATCATGCTTCAGCCTGCTTGTACCCATCTCTTAATCTCTGAGACTTTGTTTGAAAGTAAAGTCCTCTGCTCAGTCTTCATCCTTCTTGACCTCACTGATGCCTCTAACTATTGACTACCCTCTCTCCTGTCCTCCAGGATACTCTCTCCTTTCTGAGTTTTCACGATGCTAAGATTCTCATCTTGCTGGTTTTGCTCCTCCCTCCCTGACTTCTCAGTTTCCTTTCCTGACTCACCATTCATATCATACCACCTAACTGTTGATGTTCCCCAAGTTTCTGCCCTGGGGCTTTTTTCTCTTTTCTCTTCATAATGGCACCAGATCACATTAGTTTAATGATCATCTTCCTGCAGATAACTCATAGATCTGCACATCTAGTTCCACTTTTTCCCCTGAGCTTCATTCAGTCTCACATACTGCTGTGGAGTAGACATAATTTTCTTTGGCTGTCCCCCATGCCTGGACTCTTCTCCCTCCCTTTCTGTGTCTACTGATTTCACTGGCTACCTCTTTTTTGTTGTTCAGTCATTTTTCAGTTGTGTCTGACTCTCTGTGACCCCATTTAGGGTTTCCTTGGCAAAAATACTGGAGTGGTTTGTCATTTCCTTTTCCAACTAAAATCCCATTTTCTATAGGAAGTCTTTCCTGACCTCTCTTAATCCTAGAGCCTTCCTTATCCTAATTATTTCCTATTTATCTTGTATGTAGCTTGTTCATACATATTTGTTTGCTTGACTCCTCCACTAGATTGTGAACTCCTTGAGGGCAGGGACTGTCTTT
This sequence comes from Vombatus ursinus, assembly GCF_900497805.2. NCBI lineage: Eukaryota > Metazoa > Chordata > Mammalia > Diprotodontia > Vombatidae > Vombatus > Vombatus ursinus. The sequence continues at coordinate 1,373,817 of NW_020954626.1, forward strand.
TGCCCCTTATTGTATTCCCAATACTTTGCACGAACTTGGCATAATAGATACTTAATAAATGTTTATTGAGTAACTTTCTTCAAGACTCCCCTTGAGCACCACTTTCTACATTAAGCCCTTACTGATTCTCCCCCTCCCCCCACCCCTCACTGCTAGTGCCCTCCTTCTCAGCTATCTCATATTTAACTATTTTGTATTTACCTGTATTTATTCTCTTCCTATTATTCTATATAAACTTATATATGTACTTCATACATTCCATGTTAGAATGTAAATTCCTTGCAAGTAGGGATTGTTTTATTCTTTGTACTTTTAGCCTTGGCACCTAGCATAGAGTCTGGCACATAGTAGGTACTTAATGAGTGTGCTTACTGTTTGATTGATTGATTGATTCACAGTCTGTGGTCTAGCCAAACTGCCCTAATTGCTATCCCCCAAACTCAGCATCCCATCTCCCATTTTTTGCACAGACGATCTGTCCTCTGTGTCTGGATTATATTCCCTTCTCACCTCTGCCTCTTAGAATTCTTAGTTTCCTTTCCTTCATGTTTTCCTTAATGTTCGGTGAATGTCCTACTTTCTACAGGAAGTCATTCTTCATCCCCCACTTTGTGCTCTCTCCCTCCTCAAATGATCATGTTTATACTATCAATTTATATACTACAGTCTCTCTAATAAAGTGTAAACTCCCGGAGAGCACAGTGTATCCTCAGCACAGTGCCTTTGCACATAAGCATACACTTGTTGGGCTGGTATAGAATGGACAAAAGTAAAGACTTTAATTCTCTTGATCACCATTTCTTAGAGAAATTTAATTGATGCAAAATGGCTACCCCAGTGAAGATGCTGGGGGAAAAAAACAGACAATGCCTCAGCTAGGAAATATTTAGTCACTATCCAAGAAAGAGACATGGCAGCCAAGACTATTCAGAATACAAATTCATGTGCAAAAAATTAGAGGAGGATGACAGAAGATTAAAAACAGCATTGCCTCACAAAACAGTGAAAAGTAGGACTCCAACCGAGGTATGGAGAGGACTACAACTGGAAAGGACCCATTGTTCTGATCAAACCCTACCCTGCTTTAGGAGTTGAGAAATCAATAGCACAAAAAAAAAGGTCCCTGTAAATGGAGTCAGGTATATCATGCCGTAAACCAACAGAAGCAATTCTTTGGACAGTCAACTAAATGGCAGGGATTTGAAGCAGGAGGAGAGAGAGAAACAAGGGGGAAACCAGAAATTTACAAGGTTCAATGGGGAAGCAGATTGCAAGTTTTGATTCTCAGGCTGCAAGAGTTCAGTGTTAGGTAATAATAAAAAAAACTTTACTCAATAAGAAAACTGGGTTCAATGAGTCATATTCAATGTCTACCTGAGGGACATGTAGGTTTTAAGTTCAGCCATGCACTAGCTCCTCCAAACTTCTTCAATCCCTGGTCAGCTAGTGAGCTCTCCATGCTACTGCCATTTACTTACATGTAATTTGTGAAGCAGTGGACAAGAGCTTAGTGTGAGACCCAGATAAGCAATGTTATCCCAAGAGCATTTGTCCATGAAACTGGAAGGACAGGGAAGGGAAGGGAAAGGGGAAAGGGAAGGACAATTCACCCATGAAACTCACCAATGGCAAAGGGAGCCATCATTGCAGCAAGATGTTCCAGGGCAAAAAGGCAAAAAGGAAGGAAGGAAGGAAGGAAGAGAAAGGAAGGAAGAAAGAGAAAGAAAGGAAGGAAGGAAGAAAGGAGGGAGAGAGGGAAGGAAGAAAAAGAAAAGAAAAAAAAGAAAAGAAAAGATCATCAAGACATCTTTTTTTAAAAAAAAAAAATGCAGAGAAGAGGCCAGAAAGAAGCACAAGAAGCAGGCCAGCTTTGAAAGCTAAAGGTTTAACTTTTTAAAAGATTTTTTTTTTCTGTATTTAATGACATCATTTAAAAATGGGCATTTCCATATACATAGTAGAGCTGAAAGATTATACATGAAACTGCAGGTCCCTATTACTTACACATTGATGGGTTTTTTTCCTTTTTAAGTGTATAATAAGTACTTGACTCAATAGAATAAATGCAACTTCCCCTTGAAATTCCCTTGAAATAATCTGTCTTCTCCTGATGTCCAGGTTATGGCACCAGCATCTGGCGCAATGGATCACTCAAAGCAAAAGGGTTCAAACCAATAGTACTTCTACTAAAAATACTCCAGTGCCCCCAGGTATAAGCAGTTCCCAAAGTGGTTAGAGGCAATTCAAGAAGATAAAAACAGATAAAAGACAAGGGTAAGGAGAGAAAAATCAGTCACAAAGGAGATTCCATGGTGTCTCAGGAACTATATGCCAAAGTCTTAAAAAGTGATGGATGCCCAATGAAGAGACAGGATTCTGGCTTTCTCATCAGAAAGTAGGAGTGACAGAGAGATAAAGATGTACTTTGCAAAATTCAAGGGCAGCCTCTCTGCACAACTATTGCTGATTCCCATCTTACTCCTAGCATGGACTGAAGGCATTATTCCCAAAATCTAATGACCTTCCTGGTTGTATCTTTCCTTTATAGTTCCTACTCCCCATATTCCAACCCCCAAGTATCTTATGTTAAGTCTTTAAGCCTTCCCCTGTATGAATTAAAACATCCCAGAATAAAGGCTCTATAAAGACTGGTCTGTCTGATTTTTTTTGTGAAATCTTCAACAAAGTCTTGTGTAAAATGTGTTCATTGCCCATGTACATTATGTGTATGTCTACATGGGTGTACCTAAATGGAGCTCAAAGGGACAAGTGAATAGAGATCTCTAGAACTTTGCCTCCTCCTCTCCAAGGGAGACTTTGATTCTTGCCAGGAGGGAAAGAAGAGAGCCACAAATCTTGGGACCACAAGACTAACCCAGGGAGCTCTCTTTAGAGAGGAAGTAGTAGTCTAGAATTGTAGCTACCTACCCTGTCCCAAAAGAAAATGTTGTTAATCTAGGGGAAATAATTTTTAGATTGATGCTACTTTTCCTGGTCACTATTTCTTAAGAAGGAATAAGTGCCCACAAGTTTTATCTAGAGGCTTGACTCCCTTTCCATCAAATGCCAGTGGCACAAAAATGATCACAAATAATAAAAAGCAAATGTACCCATTTATCCAAGCCACCAGTAAACAGAAATCAGAGAAATTACACAGATTAGAATATACCAGGCAATACACAGACCCTGTGTAAGGCATGGAGCATCAAATAATTATTCTCTCCATTAATGAGGAGAGTCTTGTGCAAATGCCTAGGCTTGAACCCCAGGTTACACTAAAAGATACTGAAAAGAACATTCAACTTTAATTTTGGCTCTAACACTTCAGTCAACAAGATTTCATTCTGTGTTTATTATGTGCCAGGCACTATGCTGAGCCCTGGCAATATAAAGACAAAAGTGAAAAAGGGCCCTTGACCTGAAGGGCTTAATATTAATTTTAGCCCTTGTTAACTACCTGGCCATGAAGAAGCTGTTCAACCCCTCTGAGGCTCAATTTCCTCATCTGTAAAACAGGGGCAATTATATGCCACCTAAATCACAGATATATTGTAAGGCAAACCTTATGTAAAACTTAGCTTTTGTTATTTATGTTATTGTTCATGATCTTTCAAAAGAGATCAGCAGGTTCAGTCTTTAAACTCCAGGGGATCCCTATTAACTCCAGGATTAAATATAAAATGCTCTATTGGCATTCAAAGCCCTTTGTGACATAACCCCTCCTACCTTTCCAATGTTCTGACACTTAACTCCCCAATACATACTCTTCAATTCAGTGACACTGGCCTTCTTACTGTTCCCAGAACAAAATGCTCCATCTCTCAGCTCCAGGCATTTTCCTGGTAGTCCTCCATGTCTGGAATGCTCTGATTACAAACCCCCTTGGCTTCCTTTAAATCCCAACTAAAATTCCACCTTCTATAGGAAGCCTTCCTCAAACCCCTCTTAATCCCAGTGCCTTGCCACTGGTAGTTATTTCCTATTCATCCCATATATAGCTTGCCTTGTATGTATTTGCATGTTGTGACCCCCATCAAATTGTAAGCTCCTTGAAAGAAGGGACTGTCTTTTGCTTCTTTTTGTATCCCCAGTGCTTAGCACAGTGCCCGGCACATTCATCCATTCATTCTACTGTGTTTGACTTATGACCCCATGAGCCCACGTAGCACACAAATCCTATCTATGGTGTTGTCTTGGCAAAGATACTGGAGGGGGTGCCATTTCCTTCTCCAGTGGATTAAGGCAAACAGAGGTTAAGTATCTTGTCCAGGGTCACACAACTTCTAAGTGTCTGAAACCAGATTTGAACTCAGGTCTTCCTGACTCCAAGCCCAGCACTCTAATCTGACACATAGTAGGCACTTAATAAATGTTTAATGATTTATTAAGTGATTGATTGAAATGCCAATTTGAGTAGAAGAAATAAGTTTTAGGGACTCCTGGTAGACCCCAGGAGGCTAGTGAACCCACAAAACATGAAGGTAGTCTTAGAATAGGGATACCTACAACTACCAAGGTTTTATAACAATAAATCCTTGTTATGGAAATCACCATTAGGATTTGAAGCAACAGTTTATTTCAGCCCCTCAGCTGATGATATATTCAGATCCATGGAAGCTACTTATGGTAGAAACTTAAGTACTTAAGGTGTTTATGGTAGAAACAATCATTCAATCAACACACTTTTTTTTAATGTTCAGTCTTTTATTTAAAAACTATAAACAATCACCAAAGTAAATAAAGCCATTCTATAACATAAACTGTTAGGTCTATATTTTTACTGCACATCCTACAGACACAGCAGAAATGGTTGGGAGGCCTTCCATATTTTTAGATGCTAATAGAACAGGCAGTAGGCAATTAAAAATGGATATACTTCATGCCAAGAGAAAAAAAAAAGACAATTTAAGAGCAGTTTCTGAGCAGGAATGTGGTACAGTATTAAGAATAGAAGAATAATACATTAAAATTCCACTCTATATTAAGATACAAAAAGTTGTGAAGAAAATATCATACCTGCACATAATGCAAATATAACATAGGAGAAAACCTGTATAAAATTCCATGTATTTAAACAAATTTACAAATACAAAAATTCTGAGCCTGCACCATAAAAAACATTTTTAGTGGATACATGTTAGGGAAAAAACAAAAAATACCTTCAAATAGTTTTCTCTTCTACAAAATGACATGAGATATATTATTCCATACTCTTTCAGCCAGCAAAATGAGTTCTACAAGGTGTATAACACACACACACACACACAAAAATCACAGTTCTACAAAACTGTTTTGACTTTACAACATCGGTACCTTTGCAATATTTACCACAAATTTAAAGAACATTCATCCACTGTGTAGAATATATCACAACTACTCACAATTGACAGGAAAGTCTAGAAATCTACCTATAATGCTTCTAGGACGCCACAGAATGTATTCCAGTGGTTGCAGTGGCATGAAAGGTGTTCTATTTACAAGATCTATTCAGACTGGTAAATTTTTATGATAATAAATAAGTGAAAATATATTGGTTCAAATAAAAAAACCAAGCCACTGATTTCTAAATCAACACACATTTATCAAGCATTTACTATGCCAGGCACAGTGCTAAATGCTAGGGTTACAAAGAAAAGCAAAAGTTTGTTCCCTGCCTTCAAAGAGCTCCTATTGTAATGGAAGACAACATGCAAATAACTATGCACATACTTAATATATGCAATGCAGCAACAGGGGTTATCCCAGCCGAAGTCAGCTTCTCCTCCAGTGTTTTTTCAACCCTCCTTTTCTATACCTAGAAGACTTTCAGCATCGGGAAGAAAAGAAAATATATGGAAGAAAGAGCTGCTATAAATTAGGGTGGCATTCATGGCTTGATCCATACTCTTAAATATGTCCCAGCAAGCCCCACCCAAGTCCAGTCAGAACGTAAAAACCTAAGAACTGCCGACATACCTGAATACTAAGGCAGTGGAAAATAAGATGGGTGCTTTCCTCCAGCCAGTTCAACTTTTCCACTGTGTAAAAACTCAGGAAGACCAGGGTTCAAATCCTACCTCAGATACTTAATTAACTGTGCAACCTGGGGCAAGGCAACTCTAAGTACCTTAGGCAACTAACCTAGGCCTTAGCTACTTAGTCACAGATGGATGGTGATCAGCATTAATGAAAGGAGTTCCCACACCACAAGCTGAGGGAACCAGAGCTCCTTCACCTATTTGCATATTCATGTACAGGAGGGTTTAGAGGTCTATGTGTTTAGCTCAGGATTTCCCAGCTCATACATCAAGATTTAGTAACAGATCTCAAAGACCTACCTGGTAGATCCCCCAGCATGTTGCTGCCACCATAAGCCCCTCTCACTATAAGCACCAGAAGCCAAAGCACTGGTCCAGGGGAACCTACCCAGCCTAGAGCACAGAGGTCTGTGTGAACTATTTCCCACAGACTACCATTGTTTTGCAGGCTTCAAATTGTTTGTGTACTTGGCCTTATCTTAGTTTCTCCCAAAGGTTGCACAGCCCAAGAGAAACAGTATTTGATCCCCTTGCTGAAATGGAAAAGCTTTGGTATTTACCCATACTGTAATGTGTCATCTCTATTAGGGCATTCTTTAGTGTTATGACTAAGAGATGAATTTGTGCTTCATCCTGGGTGGTCTTTTTACGTTATTCAGTGCCTTGTTTTGACTGCTGTGGCAGGGAGTGTGCTAAGGCCAGCTCTAACACAAGAGCTGGTTGTTAAATTTTCAATGTGAACATTTATACCTCAGAAATTGGGGAAAAAATTTAACCTACAAATCCCAGCTTGATTTACTATTTTGTTGACTATCTAGACTTGAGAAAGTAATGGAGAAAATGTTAATAATGCAGATTAAGCTTTAAAGTATGTCTTGAGTACATGGGGGGGGGGCGTTTTGTTAAGCATACATCTCCAGCTATGACCCACCTCCTGGTTGCAGGTACTAATAAAATACCCATTTTCTATCTAGAAAGGTAAGGCTAAGTGATTATTACTTATTGACTATCAACTTCTAGTTTTGTTCTTTTTTTTGAGGTTTACTTTGTTTCCCTGTCTGCCCTGGTCCCAACTCTGAGGTACCACTCTTTTATCTATAATCTATTTTCAGCTACATGAGGGTATAGTAGAGAAGCCTATGGACTCCTTGGAATAATGATTTTAAATGCATAAAATGAAATGCAGATCAGAGAGCTTGGAATATAATATTCTGGAGGTTAAAGGAACTAGGATTGCAACCAAGAATCACCTACCCAGAAAAACTAGTATAATCCTTCAGGGGAAAAAATGGACATTCAGTGAAATAGAGGACTTTCAAGTGTTCTTGATGAAGAGACCAGAGATGAAAAGAAAATTTGACTTTCAAATACAAGACTCAAGAGAAGCATGAAAAGGTAAACAGGAACAATAAGCCATAAAGGACTTATTAAAGTTGAACTGTTAGGGGCAGCTAGGTGGCGCAGTGGATAGAGCACCAACCCTAGATTCAGGAGGACCTGAGATCAAATCTGGACCCAGACACATAACATTTATTAGTTGTGTGACCCTGGGAAAGTCACTTAACCCCACCACCTAGCCAAAAAAAAAAAAAAAGTTGAACTGTTTACATTCCTGCATGGAAAGCTGATATTTGTAACTCATGAGACTTTTCTCAGTATTAGGGTAATTGGAGGGAGGGAATATAGATAGATAGATAGATAGATAGATAGATAGATAGATAGATAG
>NW_020954626.1:1381648-1388488 GCF_900497805.2 Vombatus ursinus
AGGCAAAACAACCCCTATTGATTGCTTTAATTTCATCTTCATTAGTGGTGTATTCACCCTTGTCATTTTTGGTACTAGTGATTTGGTTTTTTCTCTCTTTTTTTAAATCATATTAACCAATGGTTTATCCATTTCATTGGGTTTTTTTTTTCATAAAACAAACTCCTAGTTTTATTTATTAATTCAATGGTTTTCTCACATTCAGTTTTGTTAATCTCACCTTTAAGAATCAGAAAAAATATAACTGAATAACATAGTGTTTGATAAACTACGCAACATAAATCATTTAAGAAAGAATTGCCTATTTGATTAAAACTGGTGGGAAAAAATGTAAAGCAGTCCGGTAGAAACTTGGCTTAGGCCAACATCTTATGCCTTATTCCATAAAACATCTTAAGTGGATTTGTGATCTTAATATTAGAACTAATATAAAAAAAATTAGAAAGGAAGCAGATAATATATGTACTTTTCACAGCTGAAGGCCCAAGATATATATTTTAATCAAAGGATAGAATGAATTACAAAAGATAAAATAAATAATTTTGATTACATGAAACTGAAAAGCTTCTACAAAAATAAAATTAATGCCTCTAGAATAAGAAAGTGATCAAATGGGGACAAAAATCTTTAAATCAGTATTTTTTTGATAAGAGTACATGGGTGTTTTAGCATCCAATATATGTAAACAACTAACATACATAAATATATACATATATATGACCAATTTTCAAAGAAGAATTACAAACTGCTAACAGTTATATATAAAAGTATGTTCCAAATCACTAATAAGGAAAATGCAAATCTAAATAGCCATGAGATTTCACTTCAAACCCAGCAAATTGGCAAAGAGGACAAAAGATGGAAATAGTCAATATTGGAGGAATCGTGGGAAGATAAGTAAACTAATGCATTATTTGCAGAGATGTGAATTAGTGTTATGATTTTTAAAAAGCAATTTGGAATTATGCAAATAAGGCAACTAAAATGTCCATATCTTTTGATCCAGAAATTCCACTATTAGGATTATACAGTTATCCCTTCCACATTGCTACTTTCCCCATCTCAGTTTTGATATATCACAGGTTGGCATAAGTGGGAATTTTGGGGGAGTTTTGCAGAAGCCACAGATGACACACAAAGGCCAGCAGATGACACAGAGCCAAATACTTAATCTGTATGTTACAATAAGATACTGTAAACACCCCCACAAAAGAAAAAGAAAAAATTCATAGTATGAAGGGAGGGCTAAGAAATTTTATGCAGATTTTACAGATCATGGGGGCGCCGTGCCATGATGTGGAAGGGATAACTGTACCTCAAGAACAACATTGATAAGAAAAAAAAGGTTCCCAGGTACACAAAAATATGTAAAGCAGCACTTTTTGTGACAAAGAATTAGAAGCAAAATAGCACCCAAAGATTAAGAAATAGCTAAACAATTTGTAGTATATGAATGTAAAGAGTATTACTGTGCTGTAAGAAATGACAAATTCTATGAACACAGAAAGGCAAAGAATTATAATGTGATGCAGAGTGAAATACATAGAGTCAAGAGAACAATATACAAAATAACTACAACAGTGTAAATGGAAAGAACAACTACAAAACAATCAAAAGTCAATGTTGCAAAGATTACAAAGAACAAACATGGCTCCAAAGGAGAGAGATGAGAGGATACCTCCACCCTATTCTTTTTCAGATGAGGGAGTCTCACATATGAGATATTTTGCATGTGTTTTTGGACTTCTTCAATTTATTAATCAGTTTTACTGATTTTTTTTGTTTCTTCTTCCTTTTTTTTCTTTAAAAAATATTGTTATATGGTCTCACTGGGCCCATTTGTTATGTGGCCTTCTGGGAGGGGGGATACTGGGTAAAATTCTGATGATGTAAAAAAAAAAAGATATCTATTTAAAAGAAAAATTTTCTCACCAGAAAGGTGAGAAAGGGCTAGGTTGTGAAGAGCTCAATTGTGTTACAACTAACAGGTTATAATAATTAGCTCATTGTAAGCCTAGAAAACAATATAATGGCCCCTAAGGTACACTTGGTTTTGTCTTTTGGTCCTTCAAGAATTTATTCTAGATTAAAAGTTCTGAGATTAGTTCCAGTCACCCTAAGCCCCAAGTTAGGAAAATTCCTAACATTTAGGGAGACTGACTACCTTTATATTTATATCAATCTCTAGTTAACTCCTGGACTCTTTGTGAGTAAGGAAGAATTCAATTTACTGGACCCATTTACATAGTGATATAGCAGATTATATTATACTATCTGTGGATAGAATCATTGGAAGGAGAATTTAGGGTAAGAGCTAACCTTTTCTTAGGACCTTCCTCAGTCAAGGTCTTCTACTCCAAGATGCTCATAAAGCCAACGTCTTTTCTCAGTATCTCCCTTCTCTACACAGCCCAGTCCTAGTTTGGCTCCTGAAAGGCATGCTGAAATGCCTTACTTGTTCCAATTTTTTGCATCTGAACCCTCAAATACCTTCCCCTGATTCTTGGATAGTTTTTTCATTTTATACAAATTTCTTAGGGACCACTCAAATTTAAATGCCAAATGGAGGAGACAATAGAGAGCCACTGGAGTGCATTGAGTAGGAAGGTGATATATATGTGTGTGTGTGTGTGTGTGTGTGTGTGTGTGTGTGTGTATGCATATGTGTGATATGTGTGTCTATAACGCAGGGTTAGAGGATGAAAAGAGTTTTTAAAGGAGAAGGGGATAAAGGAAGGATAGATTAAGCAGTGATATATGACTCCTAAAGTTTAGGCAGAAAAGTGGTGTTAGCTCTTCAAATTTTGTTCTATGTCATATCCTCATTCAAATTGCAAATAAACAGTGATTAATGCAATAACAGATGTTGTCATTGTGATAGAGTTGCCTTTTTTAAGGGAAAAAAATAATTGAATGGTTCACATACCAAAAATCTATACACTTAGCCACAGGTCAGCTAAGTGATGTAGGGAAAGAGTGCTAGGCTTAGAGTCAGGAAGACCCAAGTTCAAATTTAACCTGACACTTACAAACTGTATATGTCACTTAACCTGTATCTGCCTCAGTTTCCTCAACTGTAAAATTAAAATAATAATAGCACTTACTTCACAGAAGTTTATGAAGATCAAATGAGACATTTATAAAACACCTAGCACCATCCCTGGCCCATAGCAGACACTTAAATGTTTGTTTCCTTCTCTTCCCACTTCAACAGAAACTGTAGCAAAAGGAAGAAATTAAGAGTGAGGTCCCTTTTTTGGCACTATGTTAAAACTGGACACAGAGGGACTAAGCATGCCAAGACAAGGAAGCTATGGAGTTTACACTCTCCTCCTACCAGTCATGGCCTTTGAAGGAAAATTCTGCACAAGGAACTAATACTAACTATACCTATACTACTGGATCTCTGACAATTGGTTAACTCCAGAGTGTATGGCAGGTGTCACCTGCTGGGATTTGTCAATTGCTGTAGGAGGAATGGTGGTAGATGTTACTAATAGAACTATAGGAAAGTCCCAAATACAGACTACAAGGAACTATGGAGACCTGCAGTTGGTGGGCCACACCCTGGGAAACCAGGAGAGGCAATGCCTGTAGGAAGGCCATACTTAATATGTTAAGTGCCTGGGGCTGTTCATATCTCTAGGTAAGAGTTACTCATAGATAGATATTCTTTTCCCTGAGTTGTGTTGTAAGATCTATTTTGTTGTAGTTTTGTAAGTAAACCTCTTCTTTCTTTGAGTTTTGTGAGCCATGTGCTTACAAGGGGAGCTAGGGAGTACATAGTGTGTAGTATCAGATTGTCTGAGTTAGAGCAAATGAGCCAGAGTTAAAAGAAATCTTCCAAAAAGTACCTGTGTCCTTTATGATATGGTAAAGCTTCTAATACAAGGATTACATATGCACCATTTAGTTGATAAATCAGTTCCACTCTAAACACACACACACACACACAAACACAAACACACACACACACACACACATATACATGTATTCCTTATGTAATATGGTCATATAGCAAAATTCAGTAGTGAATTTAATTCATAAGAGACTTCAGGTGTAGCAACTATTCATGAAAATAATATCATTAATTAACCCAACTAACAACTCAAATGTTGAATTCTGGATTATGCATACTAATGGAAGGGTTCAACCCATAAATAATCTCAAATAACTGATAATACACAAAGTCAAAAATTCATCTGACAAAATGGTAAACAGGACCAATTCTGAGAAAATTTTAAAGGGAAAGTCTACTGCCAGCTTTCTCTTTCACCTTTTCCCTATGTACTCTGCAAGATGAGAGGTAGGTAATGACTAACAAATTCTGTGTCATTATGTTATGCCACTTCTGCCCAGCCCATGCAAAAATCTGCATTTTAAAAAGAGTTGTCATGGTTTATCTCCTTCAAAGAAGCATTCTTATTGGTCCAAAATGAAATCACAGACAATATGTAAAACTCATGCTTTCCATGAACAAGGTAGATTTGTAACAAAAGGCAGACTGAGAACATTTGTACATGCTCTGATGGGTCTGCATTCCCCCCTTGTAGCAATGAGTAATAAAAAATTGCCTTAGCTAAGTCAGAAAAATTAAAAATATTAAGTTAATTCTTTTTTTTTTAGTATTTTATTTTTCCCCAGTTACATGTAAAAACGATTTTTAACAAGTCATTTTTTTAAACTGAGTTCCAAATTCTCTCCCTCCCTCAGCACCTCCCTCACTGAAAAGGCAGGCAATTTGATGTAGGCTACACATGTGTAGTTGTGCAAAATATATTTCCATATTAGCCATGTTGTAAAAGAAAACACAGACCAAAATAAAAACCCAAGAAAAATGAAGTTAAAAAAGTATACTTTGATCTGTATTAAGATTCCATCAACTCTATCTCTGGAGATAGGTAGGATTTTTCATCATAAGTCCTTCAGAGTTGTCTTGGATCATTGTATTGCTGAGAATAGCCAAGTCATTCACAGTTGATCATCTTACCATTGCTCAATATTCTTGTTACTGTGCACAGTGTTTTCTTGGTTCTACTCATTTCACTTTGCACTGGTTCATGTAACTCTTTCCAGGTTTTTTTGTGAGCATCTAGCTCATCATTTCTTGTAGCACAATAGTATTCCATCACAATTGTATACCACAACTTGTTCAATCATTCCCCAGTTGATGGGCATCCTCAATTTCCAATTCTTTACCACCAAAAAAGAACTGCTATAAATATTTTTGTACATATAAATCCTTTCCCTTTTTGCTTTTTATCCCTTTTGCAATACAGACCTAGTAGTAGTATTGCTGGGTCAAAGGGTATACCTATAGGTCTTTGGGCACAGTTCCAAATTGCTCTACAAAATGGTTGAATCAGTTCACAACTCCACCAACAATGTATTAGTGTCTCAATTTTCCCACATCCCCTTCAACATTTGTCATTTTCCTTTTCTGTCCTATCAGCCAATCTAATAGGTGTGAGGTAGCAACTCAGAATTATTTTAATTTGCATTTCTCCAGTCATTAGATAGCTTTGATTACTTCATCTGAAAACTGACTATTAATATTTTTGGATCATTTATCATTTGGGAAATAGCTCTTGTGTTTAAAAATTTGACTCATTTCTCTATATATTTAAGAGATGAGGCCTTTGTCAGAGAAACTTGCTTCAAAAAAATTTTCACAGTTTCACAGTTATGATTGCTATTTCCCTCCATACTATTTCCCCCCAGTTTATTTTATTCTCTCTCTCCTTTCACCCTGTCCTTCCCCAAAAATGTTTTGCTTCTGATTACCATCTCCCCAAATCCACCTTCTTTTCTATGAGCACCCCACTCCCTTCTCTTATGTCCTTTTCCTCCTACTTTCCTGTAGGATAAGATAGATTTCTATGCCCAATTGAGTGAATGTGTTATTTCCTCTTTGAGACAATTCTGATGAGAGTAAGGTTCAAGCATTCCCTACCACCTCACTGTAAAATCTCTTTCATGCCTCTTTCATGGGAGATAATTTATCCCATTCTATCTCCCCCTTTCCCTTTCTCCCAATGCACTCCTCTTTCTCATACCTTAATTTTATTTTTTAGGTATCATCCCATCATATTCAACTCACACCTCTACCCTCTGTCTATATATATTCCTTCTAACTGACCTAATAATGAGAAAGTTTTTATGAGTTACAAGTATTATTTTCCCATGTAGGAATGTGAACAGTTTAACGTTATTAATCCCTTATTATTTCTCTTTCCTCTTCACTTTTTTATGTTTCTCTTGAGTCTTGTAACTGAAAGTCAAATTTTCCATTCAGTTCTTCTCTTTTCATCAGGAATGCTTGAAAGTCTTCTATTTCATTGAATATCCATTTTTTCCCCTAGAAGGATTATACTCAGTTTTTCTGGGTAGGTGATTCTTTATTATAATCCTAGCTCCTTTGCACTCCAGAATATCTTATTCTAAGTCCTCCCATCCCTTAACATAGAAGTTGGTAAGTCTTGTGTTATTCTGACTATGGTTCCACAATACTTAAATTGTTCTTTTTGATTGCTTGCAATATTTTATCCTTGACCCAGGAGCTCTGGAATTTGGCTATAATATTCCTGGGAGCTTTCATTTTGGGATCTTTTCCAGGAGGGGATTGGTGGATTCTTTTGATTTCTATTTTACCCTCTGGTTCTAGAATATCAGGACAGTTTTCCTTAATAATTTCTTTTTTTTAATATAATTAATTTATTTATTTTTAGTTTTCAACATTCACTTCCATAGGATGTTGACTGTTAAATTTTCTTTCCCCACTCCTCCCCCCTCCCCAAGACAGCATGCAATCTGATATAGGCTCTACTTATGCATTCATAT
>NW_020954626.1:1388546-1388846 GCF_900497805.2 Vombatus ursinus
GCGTATTTTCACATTAGTCATGATGTAAAGAAGAATTAGAGCTGATGGGAAAAACCATGAGAAGCAATAAAACAAAACAACAAAAGAAAAGGAGAGCAAAGAGTATGCTTCCATATGCATTCAGACTCCATAGTTCTTTCTCTGGATGTGGATAGCATTTTCCATCATGAGTCTTTTGGAGTTGTCTTTGATCCTTGCATTGCTGAGAAGAGCTAAGTTTATCAAAGTCAGTCATTGCACAGTGCAACTGTTACTGTGTATAATGTTCTGATTCTGCTCATTTCACTCAGCATCAGTCCA
>NW_020954626.1:1388856-1388944 GCF_900497805.2 Vombatus ursinus
TATCTTTCAGGAAATCATAAAGGAAAACTGCCCTGAAGTCCTAAAACCAGAAGGTAAAATAACCACAGAAAGAATCTGCTGCTCACCA
>NW_020954626.1:1388977-1389212 GCF_900497805.2 Vombatus ursinus
TGAAAGAGATCCCAAATTGAAAACACCAAGGAATACAATAGCCAAATTCCAAAATTACCAGATCAAAGAGAAAATACTGCCAGCAGCCAGAAAAAAAAATTTTAAATATCATGGAACCACAGTCAGGATTACACAGGACCTTTCAACTTCCACATTAAAAGACCGTAGGACATGGAACATGATATTCTATAAGGCAAAGGAACTTGGATTGCAGCCAAGGATCAACTACACAGCT
>NW_020954626.1:1389347-1389426 GCF_900497805.2 Vombatus ursinus
AAGGGAAGATGACACTTGTAACTCTTGAGAACTGTATTGTTATTACACCATATTAAAGAAGAATACGTAAAGGGGGTGT
>NW_020954626.1:1389612-1389945 GCF_900497805.2 Vombatus ursinus
GTACAGAAATCTAACTTGCCTTATAGGCAGTAGGAGGGAAAAGGGGAAAGAAAAGGGAAAGGGATAATAGAAGAAAGTAGAGACTGAAGGAGGCAGTGGTCAAAAGCAAAACACTAGTGGGGGGGAAGGAGAAAGAAGAAAGAAAAGCATAAATAGAGGGAAAAAAGGATGGAGAAAAAGACACAGATAGTTATCATAACTGTGAATGTGAATGGGATGAACTCTCCCATAAAATGGAAGCATATAGCAGAATGGATTAAAAACGATAATCCTACAATATGTCATTTACAGGAAACACTTTTGAAAAAGAGTGACATATACAGGGTAAAAGGC
>NW_020954626.1:1390033-1390153 GCF_900497805.2 Vombatus ursinus
ATGAAGTAATATCATTACTAAACATATATGCACCAAATGGTATAGCATTCAAATTCTTAGACAAGAAGTTCAGGGAGTTATAGGAAGAAATAGACAGCAAAACTATACTAGTGGGGGACT
>NW_020954626.1:1390356-1391342 GCF_900497805.2 Vombatus ursinus
ATCTAATCCTAAAAAATGATTGGGTCAAACAACAAATCATAAAAACAATCAATAATTTCATCGTGACAAGGAAGATCAAAATACACACTCAGAAGACAACAAAGTCAAAATTCCTACATCCAAAGCCTAAGAGAAATATGAATTGGTCTTAGGCCATGGAAGAACTAAAAAAAGGATTTTAAAAATCAAATAAGAGAGGTAGAGGAAAATTGAGAAGAGAAATGAAAGTGATGCAAGAAAATCATGAAAAAAGAGTCAACAACTTGATAAAAGACACACACACACAAAACTGAAGAGAATAACACCTTAAAAAACAAAATAGGCCAAATAGTAAAAGAGTTACAAAAAAATCCATTAAGGAGAAAAATGCCTTGAAAATCAGAGTTGGACAAATGGAAAAGGAGGTACAAAAGAGAATGACAATAATGAGACAGCATACCAAAACTTATGGGATGCAGTGAAAGCTGTTTTTAGGGGAAGTTTTATATCTCTAAGTGCTTACATAAATAAAGTAGAAAGAGAGGAGATCAATGAATTGAGCATACAACTAAAAAAGAACAAATTAAAAATCCTCAATTAAAAACCAAATTTAAAATATTGAAAACCAAAGGAAAAATTAATAAAATTGAAATTAAGAAAACTATTGAACTAATAAATAAAACTTAGAGCTGGCTTTATGAAAAAACCAATAAAATAAATAAACCTTTGGTTAGTTTAATTAAAAAAAAGAAGAAGAAAACCAAATTACTAGTATCAAGAATGAAAAGGATGAAGCTAGCACCAAGGAAGAGGAAATTAAAACAATAATTAGGAATTATTTTGCCCAACTATATGCCAACAAATTTGACAATCTTAGTGAAATGGATGCATATTTACAGAAATATAAATTGCCCAGATTAACAGAAGAGGAAGTAAAATACTTAAATAACCCCATCTCATGAAAAAAAATTGAACAAGCCATTGATGAACTCCCTAGGAAAAGAATC
>NW_020954626.1:1391379-1391447 GCF_900497805.2 Vombatus ursinus
TCCAGGGCCAGATGAATTTACATGCAAATTCTATTAAACATTTAAAGAACAATTAATTCCAGTACTAC
>NW_020954626.1:1391648-1392309 GCF_900497805.2 Vombatus ursinus
ATATCAACAACAAAACTAACAGAAACCACATGATCATCTCAATAGATGCAGAAAAAGTTCTGACAAAATATTTTACTCACATAAGCATTTGGAGATATAAAACTTCCCTTAAGGACCACTTTCACTCCTTGATAATTTTTTAAAGATAATGTCTAGACTTTTTTTTCATCCTGGCTTTCAGGAAGTCCAATAATTTTTAAGTTATCTCTCTGGGATCTATTTTCCAGGTCAGTTGTTTTTCTAATCAGATATTTCATATTGTCTTCTATTTTTTCATTCTTTTGGTTTTGTTTGATTGTTTCTTGATGTCTCATAGAGTCATTAGCTTCCACTTGCTCAATTCTAATTTTTTGTTTTTGTTTTTTGCTAGGCAATAGGGTTAAGTGACTTGCCCAGGGTCACGCAACTAGTGAATGAATTCAGGTCCTCCTGACTCCAGGACCAGCACTCTATCCACTGCTCCACCTAGCTGCCCCTCAATTCTAATTTTTAAGGAATTCTTTTCTTCAGTAAGCTTTTGTACCTCCTTCTCCATTTGTCCAACTCTGCTTTTCAAGGCATTCTTCTCCTTAATGGATTTTTTTGTAACTCTTTTACCATTTGGCCTATTTTGTTTTTTAAGGTGTTATTCTCTTCAGTTTTGTGCATGTGTGTCTTTTAT
>NW_020954626.1:1392382-1394555 GCF_900497805.2 Vombatus ursinus
TGTAGGAATTTTGATTTTGTTGTCTTCTGAGTGTGTGTTTTGATCTTCCTTGTCACCATAGTAACTTTCTGTAGTCAGAATTTTTCTTCTGTTTGCTCACTTTTCCAGCCTATGTTTTTTACTTTTAACTGTATGCTAAAGTGGGGTTCTGCTTCCAGAGTGGAGGGAGCTCTGTCCCAAGCTTCAGGGGTTTTGCGCAACTATGGTCAGAGCTACTTCTAGAGACTTGTAAGTTTTGAACTCTTCCAAGGTGGTATGATCTAAGTGTTTACTACTCTCCTGGCCTGTGCTCTGGTCTATGAGCAACCACAAGCACTCTTCTCTGCCCTGGAACCATGAGAAGGGTCTCCCCTCTACTGCAGTGGTATACTCTTCTATGCTAGTGTTACTTCTCATCCTGGGACTGCCAACCAAGACTGTGACCCAGATCTGAGTATGGACAAACAACAGTCTTGCCCCCAGAGAAATCCCTGTAATCTCCTTCTGACCAATTGTTTTACTGGGCCCCTTACCATCTGCGAGCAGAGAGCTCCAGAACCAGCTGCTGCTGCTGCTGCTGCTGATTCAGTCATTCCTGGTTTGCTGGGGCCTGGGCTGATGAAGCCTGCATTGGACTGCATTCCACTCTCACCACAGTGCAACAGACCTTTGCTGCTATTGACTAAGGCTGGAAAATTGTTTTAACCCATCCTTTTGTGGGGCTCTGCCACTCCAAAATCTTAAAGCATTATTTAAAGGTTTTTGGAGGGAGTTTTGAGAAGAGCTCAAGTGAGTCCCTGCCTTTTCTCCACCATCTTGATTCCATCCCTTCATACTGAGTCAATTCTTCTGTACATCTGATGAAGTGCATGGAACATAGAAAGAGACAAGGACACTTAATACTCTCCTAATGAAGGTCCCCATCCCCTGCCTCCAACACATAGAGATATTCTTTGCTTGCTTCCAATTGATAACAGGGAAGGTTTCAAGGACACATGCCCTCTACACTATGATAGATGGATTTGACTATTGGTGGCCTCTCTGCTTCCCTCTCTGTGCCCCTGTGTCTCTGCTCTCTTTTAAAGACCAAGTCCAAGGGAGAAGTAGACCAAGTTTATAAACTGATCATGAATGAATCAATCATCTTCAATCTGGGTATCAGTGGAGCAACCCATGAAAAGGTACAGACTTCACACTTGTCAAAGCCTCAGATATACCAAGCTTCTTATTACCAGGACCTCATCCAAGACCAGGGACTCATACACTAGGTCCAAGAGGCAAGTATATAGTTCACGTGCAGTCTATCTTCTTAGTGTAGTCTATCTTCTTAGATTTCTCCATCATAAGATGAGATAAATAAACTGGCACCAAGTATAAATTCCCTTCTGGTGATAGAACCATGAGGTAATTACCAACCCAAATGCATGACCTGATCTCACTACTAGCTTGGCTCCATGTTCCCTGATGTCTGTTAGATGCACTCTAATGCCACCTAGAATCACAAGACTCTGGAGAGTGGGATCTCCAGTCAATTGGTACTTCTCTCAATCCTGTGGCTGACACACTCTCACCTGTACAATCCCTAATTGCAAACAGTTACCACCTACAGAAATGAAAATGATCCTGTCCTGCCACTATTCCCCACTCCAATCTCTGTCTCAGATAGTCCTTTTTCTTCTGCCCTCTGAACTCCTGTACTAGAGCTAACAAGTTTCTTTTCATTTCAATCTCTTCCTTTCATTCTCTTTCTGAATCTGGCTCCCTCCCAGAAAATACTCAAGTATTTCTAGCTACTCTCTCCAGTACTAGAATCGGGTTTTTTTTTCTCATGCTCCCTACAAATAGTACCAGAGGAGGAATAGACATACAATATTCCTTATTATACACTGCTTTTCCCAAATCATCCTTTTTTTTTGTCACTACCCTCAGCTACCTCTCCTCCTTTGAAGTTAATTTTATCCATCAAATGATTTAGTCCATATCTTTGTTACTGCCATTCAATAGGCTCCAGGTCATTCTCTCCATACTCTAAAGGAGTTCAGTAACTGGCTCATGATCTTACTATCATCCTCAATCCCTATCCTTGTACTTGGGGATATACAGAAAGATAGATAGATAGATAGATAGATAGATAGATAGATGATAGATAGATAGATGGATGGATAGATAGATAGATAGATAAATAGATAGATAA
>NW_020954626.1:1394608-1401747 GCF_900497805.2 Vombatus ursinus
GATAGATAGATGGATAGATAGATAGATAGATAAATAAATATAGATAGATAGATAGATAGATAGATAGAAAGATAGATGTTGATGTCCCTGCAAGCATCTTATCTCCCACTTCATCAACCTCCTTAAATCCCGTGAACTACATCTTCACTCTACTTCAGTCATCCAAAGGGATAGTCATGTCTTGTGGCAGCTAGGTGGTTTATTAGATAGAGCCCTACACCTGGATTTAGTAACTCAGTCAGTCAACAAGTATTTATTTAGCATTTACTATGCACCAGACACTGTGCTAAGCATTATGAATACAAATAAAAGCAAATAAGAAAGACAGTTCTAGCCATGACAGTTTACCTTTTAATGGGGAGAGATAACACATAAATGGAATGTGAAAAGGCAGGGGAGAGGGGGAATCGCATGATAGAGAAGTCAGGTTGCAGCCTGGTAAGAAATGAAGAAATGACTGGCCTGGGCATTCTCTTTAAATGGAAGGTCTAGAAAGAGCTAACCAATCAGAAGAAGGGACCTCAGAAGCAGAAATTATTTCTGAGTTATTAATTCCAGGACTAAAATGATCTTCCAGGATGAAGAGGTTTCTGAGACATGATGGAAAGGCCTAAAGTATGGCCTGACCTGAATTCAAATACAGCCTTAGACACTTACTAGCTGTGTGATACTGGGCCAGTCACTAAATTGCTGTCTGCCTCAGTTTCCTCATCTGTAAAGTGGGAATAATAATAGCACCTACCTCTCAGGGTTGCTGTGAAAATAAAATGAGATAGTATTTCTGAAATGCTTTGCAAACCTTAAAGCATTGTATAAACGTTTATTGTTTTTGTTATTGTTGTTATATTTCATCACCACCTATAATTATGCTATTCTTCTCTCTGATTAGAAGTCAATCTTTCCATTCCTCCCTCTGCCTCCCTCTGCCTCCCTCTTCCTCACTCTATTTTTTATCCTCACTAGGATCTCAAATCCCTTTACCTCTTCCTATTTTCCCGGTCCATTTCTCTTGCTCTGATCTCACTGCCTTCCCTTCATAGTATGGATCCTACAGTTAACCAACTCAACTAAATCCTGCCTTCCACCCTTACTCATTGTCTTACTATCGTGCATCCCTTGCCAAACTCTCACCCTGAGTTACTCCAACTATCTACCTCCTCCACTTATACCCACATGTCAATGAACACTGTTGAAGAAGAAATATAACCACCCTAACTGTGCTCCTCACTAGCTGATCTGAACTGGGTCCTTTACTTCTGTTTGGTAATCCTTTTTTCCTAACCTAATTGAATCTTTACCACATCCCCCTGGTGGCTTGTACAAACCTTCTCTTTATTCTTTAAGGTCCTACCACCTTCCTCTCAACAAATGTCCTTCTATTATTGAGAAATCAAGACCATTTGCCATGAATTTCTTCTTCTGCCTTATTCAAGGTCCTGGGTCCTCTTCTCTTTATACTCTCTCTAACTTGGTGATCTCATCAGCTCCCACAGGCTCAATTATCATATTTATGCAGATGCCTTCTAAGTCTGCACATCTAGCCCTAATTTTTCTCTAGTCCTGAATTTCAGTCCAATATCATTGGATGCCCATTGGAAACCATCACTTGAATGTCCCATTAGCATTTCAAAGTCAACGTGCGCAAAACAGAAGTTAATTTATCTTCCCCCCAAACTGGTCCTCTTTAAGTTTTTACTGTTACTGATGAGGTCACCACGATTTTCCCAGTTACCAAGGATTCATGACCATGGCCTTCCCTTTGATTCTTCCCTTTCTTTCTTGACCATATCAAGTCAGTTAAGTCATGTCAATTGTACTTCCACAACATTTCTCAGATCCTGCCCTTTTCTCCATTCACACAAGCATCCTAGATTAGGCCCTCATCACCCCTCTTGCAAGGATCATTGCAGTGCCCTCCTAATTGTTTTCCTTGCTTCTACTATCTTCCCTCTCAAAACCTTTTTCCACAAACCAGCTGAATTAGAATTCCTATGACATAAGTCTGATGGTATCACCCATTTCTCCCCACTCAAAAATCTTCAGTGGCTTCCTTTAGAATAAAATACAAGTCATTAGTTTAATGTGTAAAGTCCTTCACAGTCTGCCTTCCACCTGTCTGTCTAGATTTATTTCAAACTGACACTACTGCTGTTGTTGTTGTTATATTCTATCATCACCTATAATTATGCTATTCTTCTCTTTAATTAGAATAGTCAGTCTTTCCATCTCTCCCTCTTCCTCACTATTCTTTATCCTCACTAGGACCTCAAATCCCTTTACCTCTTCCTATTTTCCCAATCCATTTCTCTTGCTCTGGTCTCACTGCCATCCCTTCACGATGTGGATCCTTCAGTTGACCAACTCAACTAAATGCTGCCTTCATTGAGACTATATTCCTTTCAAACTCATCTTCTTGCTATAGCATTCCATCTCCCATCTCTGTGCCTTTTCACATCCTCCATGTCTGGAATAAACTCTCTCCTTACTTCCACCTCTTGGAATCTCTGGCTTGCTTCAAAACTTAGCCTAGGTATCAGTCAGTCAATAAACATTTATTAAGTTCCTACTATGTGCCAGCCACTGTGCTAAGCATGTGATACCAAAGAAAGCTAAGAGATGGTCCAGCCTCTCAAGGAGCTCACAATCTGATAGCAGAGACAACATGCAAGTAACTGTACAGACAAACCGTATACAAGATAAATTGGAAATCACTAACAGAGAGAAGGCATTAGAATTAAGAGAGATGAGAAAAGGCTTCCAGTAAGAGATGGTACCCCTCACTTGGTTGCTGGTGTTTTCTCCTTTCTCAAAAAGCCTTATAGTTACTATTCATCACCCTCCACCACCTCCAGCAATATTATGTAAATTCCTTGTTTTGTTTTGTCATTATACCCACAATACCTAGCACAATGTATCTTGTTTCACTTTGAAAAATAAAGTTATAGGTATTCTTTCTTTAAATTTCATTTACTTGAACTTCAGTGTTCCAATATCTCCCTGCTGCTCTCTGAAAACCTATCACCACTGATCAACTACTTTCAGGGTTGCTCATTTTTCTAATCTCCAAGTTGTCCATTGGAATTGTGGAAGAATTAAGTCAGTTCTCTTAATTTTTCTGTCTTAACCAAGGCAATAAAAAAAATTATTGTAGCCACAAGGGGAGATCCAGACCATGGACATGCAAGCAAATCTTACAGTTATGTTCACCAACCAAGTTGGAGTATGGTTGTCCAACTTACAGTCTTAGAACTGAGCTAAGAAGTAAAAGAATAAATGAGAGTGACATAGAATTGAATGATAAAAATGTATGTATGGGGGGGAGGGTAGAGTAGCTGGAAGAAAGAGCTACAAAATAAGGACATTAATGAAGGTATACTTATTAGAGGGCAACCAAATTGTTACTAAAGCAGTCTAGGAACAAGTTGAACAGGTGCTTTCCATTGTCCTTCTCAGAGACAGCATTTTTTCCAGTGGGAATATTTTTCTCTATGATTTCTTCAAGTTAATAATACTTAGTTTACCCACAGGCCTTTGCAATAATGTCAAGCTCTCCAGAAGCACAAAAAATGTTTTGTATCCTCCATAGCAACTTCATGTTCTTCAAATTTCTCAGAAGGCACTTAGCAAGTGCTTAATAACTGCATGATTCTAATCTATTTGGAAGAAAATCATGATTGATTAAATGAATGAATGAATAAGTATTTATTATGTGCCAGATTTTGCGAAAGAGAAAAGAGAAAAAGTAGCAGCACAAATTTTTCTCTGCCTTTTCTATTCTAACTTGGAAAGGGGAAAAATTATTGCTGAAGAGAAATTTTGGAAGCTCGGTCAAGGAACCTGGAATAGAGGACTATGTTTCCTCTTTGCAGAAACTATGTTAATAATTATATCTAGACATATGACATAGTTATGTTCTGAAAGCTATGACATCTCTCAATTGGCCAGAACAAGGTTAGGACAACCAGTCAAGTTTTAAATGTTTAAGTTGTATTTGCAATAAGTAGTCACCGATAAGCTACACAAGAGCAATAATTAACTATATCTGATGATAACTTTGAATCTCTGCCAATACTTTGGTTAGAAAATTGCACATAGTAAGTGCTTAATAGCTCTACTTGAACTGAAATGCCCATATCTTTTGACCCATAGATTCCACTGCTAGCCATGTAGTCTGAGGTCAACAATAACAAGAAAAGTCCAATAAGCATCAAGATATTTATAAAAGCACTTTTTGTAGCAGCAAAGAACTAGAAAGAAAATAGATATCCAATGATTGGGCAATGGCTAAACAGTCACACATATATACAATGGAATATCACTGTGCTATAAGAAATAACGAATATGATGACTAGAGAAAAGCATGGGAAGACTTAAATGAATTGATGCAAAATGACATAAGGAGAACCAGGAAAACAAGATAGACAATGACTACAACAATCTAAATGGAAAGAACAATGACAATAAAACAACTGAATCTAGATGCTATGAAATTGTAATGGCCATGCTTGGTCCTTAAGTAGAGATAGCAGAAAGTATTTCCCTCCCTTTTATGTAGAAATGAAGGATAATGAATATAGATCATTGAACAAAGAGCCAGATTTTTTTCAATATTTTGGTCGGTTATTTAATTGTTTTTCTCTTTTTCTACTGTTCAGTAAAAAAAAAAATATAGCTCTTTGGAAGAAGTGGGATATAATGGGAAATCTGTTTCCATAAAAACAAAAGATATCAATCAAAATGTACTTTAAAAATAAAATGTTATATGGGGTAGCTGGATTGCACAGTAAATAGAGCTCTGGGTCTTGGAGTCAGGAGGGCCTGAGTTCAAATCTGACCCCAGAATCCTAATTTGACATTTACTAGCTGTGTGACTTTGGGCAAGTCATTTAACCCTGATTGCCTCACCAAAAAGATAAATAAATAAATAAATAAAATGTTGTGAGAAAACAATAACTAACTCAAAAATATTTATTGAATTGTTGAATAATAGAAAAATATGGCAAATGGATCTCAAAATAGACCCAACACGGCAGAAGTGGAAAAAGTGAAACATACAATAATCAAGAAGACCTAAGTTCAAGTCCAACATCAGACTCTTACTGAGTGACTCTGGGCAAGTAATTTAACTTCTGCTTGCCTCAGTTTCTTCATCCATAGAATGGGGGTATTTGTACCTACCTCTCAGGGTTGTTGTGAAGATAAAATGAGATAATATTTATAAAGTACTTTGCAAACTTTAAAGCATTACATAAGTGCTAACTATTACTTATCCCCATTTTATAAATGAGGAAACTGAGGTTGGGAGAGGTTAAGTGACTTGTTCAAGGTCACCCAGTTAGTAAGAGTCTGAGGCAGGATTCTAATTCAAGTCTTTTGACTGCAAATCCAGCACTTTAATCATTACAAGACCTAGGCAAAAAGAGAGCTTGCTAACAATAGAGGAGGGTGCCAGAGGGTACAGTGATAAAGGAAAACAAAGGAAATTAGAAGCTCAGGAGGGATGAGTGTACTATTCAGAGGATGGGTGACAAATGTGATACCTTCATTCTGATAGATGATCCCAAGTACCCTGAGGCACCGTTTCCCCAGGCCAACATTGGAGAAGATTTACTCCAGGAGGAAGACATGTCCTTAAGGAGGGACATAATGAGAGCCAATGAGTGGTTGCTGGACCCATCGTGTCAACAAAGCCTTATCAGTCCTCTGCTAGTTCTAGTTCTACCTATAAAGTTCATGTTCATCCAACCTCTATCACATAAACCAAGTTAAAGTTCTGTAAGAGAAGTATTCTTTATCTTTCTTGTGTCATGGACCCCTTTAAAAAACTATGGACTCCCCAGAATGTTTTTAAATGCATGAAATAATATAGGAAACTATATTGAAATATAATCATCATTTATTTAAAAACAAGTTCACAGATACCATGTTAAGAGCTCTTGATCTATAGGATAACTACCCAAACATTATTTCAGCAGCTGGATCTGGGGAGGTCTGTGATCTCATCAAAGTGAATATGTCCTCCAGGTATAGATCCTAATTCATCCTCATCACTCTTATCCATGTCCACAAATTCTCCACACGTTTCCATCCAATTTGTTGAAGGCCTCTTCTAAGTCTTATAATATTTTTGAGTAAAGGAGCATCTGGGCTGTTCGTCTGCCATCCCTCATGGTGATTATGTTATTGACCTCCTTCCTTTTCCAATCATACCTCCCCTGGATTATCTTTCACACTCCTTCTTAAGAACAAGTTATCATTGGTGACTTGCTGAATCTTTGTCCATTGCTCTTTTACAATTTTGTATCTTAAGAGATTTTGTCTCTCCTTGAAAAAGAAATAATACTCAAAGGGTAGCCTGCAGGGCAGGAAAGGAAGAGAAGAGCTACTTTGTAAATTCAACACTGATTCAATGAGAACAAATGGCACCCCATCCTCTGCTACAAAGTCAAATCTAAGTACCAAATCCCAGCCCTGCTCCCAGTGCCAATCTATTCAAACTCCCATTTGTCAAGAGATAGTTCTGAGGTGGGTGTCTGCAACTGTCTTTCCCTCAGATTCCCTCTGCTCACTTGGTCTTTTCTCCACCCACATTGGGAAGAAACAACACAGGCACAAAGATGGAGAGTCATTAGGAAAATGAAAGAACGAAGCCAGCTTTTCTCAGATGATCAATGCCTAGCTCTGCTTTAATTTGAATTACTTAACTGTGGTATGAAAATATAAAGAATTACAGCTGTTGGCTTGAAAATGTATTTTGCATAATCCAAATATATTAACTGTTTATGAGGATAAATCATGCATGCAGAATGTGCATCAAAATTGTGAAATGGGATCTAAATTAGGGTGAACATGAACAATGCTTAAATGTTAAAAATCAGGTCTCTTTAAAAATTTAGATCAGTTTTTTTTGTCAAAATACTTTCCATGGTAAACCTAAATTACATAGATAGCTGTCATTAAGGTGTCAAAACACAAAGATAACATCATGGAATAAAGATAGTAACTCCCAATTACATAATACTTGAGGTATCAATTTCTAGAACCTTTTCTAAAAAAAACTTTTAAGATTATTAGCTCCATGTTCCTTTTATTACCAATAATTCCAGTATTCAGCATCACAGTCAATCTGTGCTGAGAGA
>NW_020954626.1:1401770-1404869 GCF_900497805.2 Vombatus ursinus
AGAGAGAGAGAGAGAGAGAGAGAGAGAGAGAGAGAGAGAGAGAGTCATAAGATGGCTATTCAGAATCCATCCTTTTGAAATGCCAGCTATGGGGAAACTGTATAATTATTCAAATTTATGTTATATTCTTTTATATGTTATTGGAGATGGCTACTTATGTGTGGTTATAACATTCAGCATTTACTTCAGAAATATTAATTGAGCACCTAACAAGAACAAACAACTGTACTGGGAAGTATTCAAGGTATAAAGTTGGGCAAGATGTGGTCCCTGCCCTCAAGAAGCATGCAATCTAGTTGTATAAAGAGCTGCCTACAAATATCTATCATATAAAGAATAAATGTTAAGTGGTAGAAACTACATGATATAGGGCAAGAGTTCCTAACATTTTTTATGTCATTGACCCCTGTGGCAGTCTGATGAATCTACAAAACCCTTCTCAGTATGTTTTTCAATGTACAAAATAAAACATATAGGATTACAAAGGAAACAAATTACATCAAAAATACAGTTAACAAGATATTTTTAAATAAGTTCATGTGCCTGAGGTTAAGAACCCCTGCTACGGTATGTAGTTGTAGGCAAACTAGGTGGTGCAATGGTTAGTGCACTAGGCTTGGTGTCAAGAAGACCTGAATTCAAGACACTTATTAACTGTGTAACCCTGGGCAAGTCATTTAACCTCTATCTGTCTCTTGTTGCTGTTGTTCAACTGTTTTTCAGTTGTGTCCAAATCTTTGTGACCCCATTTAGGGTTTTCTTGGCAAAGATACTGGAGTGGTTTGCCATTTCCCTCTCCAGCTCATTGTATAGGTGAGGAAACTGAGGCAAACAGTGACTTGCCCATAGTCACACAGCTGGTATGTGTCTGAGGCCAGATTTGAACTCATGAAGATGAATCTTCCTAATTCCAAGACCAGTGCTCTATCCACCATGCCATCTGTCAGCCTCAATCTCCTCAATTGTCTCAGGATTGTTGTGAGAATCAAATAAGATAAAATTTGTAAAGTGCTTGCACTTGGTAGGTTCTTAATAAATTCTTGTTTCCTTTCTATGAGAAGAAAGTGATCAGGAAACATATCATTAGAGAGTTGAAATCTAAGCCAAACTTTGAAGAATGGGCAAATGTTAGGGAAGGGGAACAACATAAGCACATTGCATAAGAGAACACGTTGCAATTATATATTACAATAGCCAGATGAGCTGGAGCACAAAATTGTCTTGATGAGTAATAGGGGAAAAGTCTGGAAGGACAAATTAGGGCCAGATTGTGAAGAACCTTGAACGCCAAGCTAAAGAGTTTTGACCTCCTTCCAAAGGCAATGGAGCACTACTTAGGATTTATGAGTAAGGGAGTGACTCAAAAAGAGCTCTGCTTTTGAAAGATTAAGCTGCAGGCAGCATGCAGAATGAAATTAAGGAAGAGGAAAGGAATATTGATTGAGGTTTTGTGTGCAAGAACAAATTAGGAAATTCAGGATATTGTTAATTATCATGAATCAGAATTTGGAGAAGATATTGAAAAAAAACAAACATTAGATCAGATACCTCAGGGCATTTTAAATGATTGCATCAGTCCATGTGCCAGGGTAATCCTGGTGAAAATCAAAATCTGACCCATCAAATGGCTTAGGACAATGTGCAGAATCTTGAGCAAACTGGGGATGGGAAATCGAGGACAGATGAATCTTTCTTTAACATAGTTCTTGCCACAAGAAGTTTCCCTTGGCTTAAACAGGCACCTATTCCAGGAGGTGGGGAAAATACCAAGGAGGCTTCTGTGGTAGCCTCTTGAAATGATAAGGCCTAGATTGAAGGGGTGACCATGGGCCTGGCAAGAAAGGAAAAGTGTGGGAAACATCACAGAAGCAGAGCTCTAGGTTTGGGAGGACAGGTTCAGTTATCAGTACCATCTTAATTTAGCTTTAGTTGGAGTCAGGGAAGGAGCATTGAAATGAGAGTCAGCAGACTTAGGCTGTAATTCCAGCCCTGTCACCAAAACTGTATGTGACCAAGTTTTACCTCAGGCAAGTGGACAGAGGCCTGTCTTCCTTATCTTCGAAAGGAGGAAGTTGGACTATATTACCGCCAAGCTCTATTCTAGATCTAAGAGGATATAATTCTCCATGATATTGATATGGGTTCCCAATTTTACCAGGTGTCAGTCAGCTAAATAGCAATTGTATGAGAATGGAGTAAACAGTGGGATGAATAGGTATCAAAACTATAAATGATAGCAGAAGATAGGAAAAGGCATGCTCAGGAAGACCCATCTTCCTGAGTTCAAATCTGGCCTCAAACAGTTTGTTTGCCTCATTTTTTTTCTTCTGTAAAATGAGCTGGCAAAGGAAATGGCAAACCATTCCAGTATCTTTGCCAAGAAAGCCCCAAATGAGGTCACAAAGAATTAAGACACAACTGAAATGACTCAACAACAACAATGCTCAAAGCATCAGGTTGAGCTCTGTAGAAGCAAAAACAAAAATGAAACAATTCCTGCCTTCAAGCACTTCCTTTTCTATTGAGGAGAGACATATAACACATACACAAATAAGTAAATAGAAAAGTATGTACAAAGATGTACTAATCACTTAAGGAAGTTAAGGGGGCAGCTAGGTGGCACAGTGGATAGAGCTCTGGCTTTGAAGTCAGGAGGACCTGAGTTCAAATCCAGTCTCAGACGCTTAAAACTTACTAGCTGTGTGACTCTGGGAAAGTCACTGAACCCCAACTGTCTCACCAAAAACAAAAACAAAAACAAAAACAAAACAGAAGAAGTTAAGAGTATTAATGATTGGTGGTAAAATGGGATGAAGAAAACCCTCCAGAGGTGGCTCCTGAAGAAAGCAGGTATCATAACAATAATAATAGTGGTTAGCATTTATATAGTATTGTAGTATTATATGCCAGGCACTGTGCCAAGCACTTTACAAATATTGTCTCTTTTGATCCTTACGACCTTGTGAGGAAAGTGCTATTATTATCCTCATTTTACAAATGAAGAAACTGAGATAAAGCAGATTAAGCAATTTGCCCAAGATTACAGAGCTAATAAGTATCTGAGACCAGGTTTGAACTCAGGACTTCCTGACTCCAAGT
>NW_020954626.1:1404993-1405734 GCF_900497805.2 Vombatus ursinus
AGACTAGAAAGGCAAGTAGGGGCGATATTGCGAAGGGCTTTAAATACCAGGTTAAAAAGCCACCAAAAGTTTTTTGAGTAGAGTTGTCAGAGTTGTGTTTTAGGAATATCAGTGTGGCAGCTATGGGGATGATGGACTGGATGAATTGGAAGCAGAGAATAATAATAAGCGACGTACTTTACGGTCTGCACCACCTCCACAAAGTTCTACTCTAAAGCCTCATTGTGACATGGAGGTGACCCTGGATTTTTGGAGGCTATGCCAATGGAGAAAAAGCTCTGGCAAGTTCTACCATGTTGGAGAGACTTCAAGAACAGTCCTGGCAGCAGGACTATATCTGCTTTCCAAGGACAAGCCTAGCCATGTACAGAGAGGCTCATCATTAGTAGGCTGGCCACTATAAGGTGAATTCTTGGTCCATGGCAACCCATGGAAAAAAGAAAAATACAGAATAGTGTTCAGTCCTCTGTAGTGCCAGTGACAGAGTAGTGGAAATGGAGGGTAGAGAGTATTAGGAATCACACAGTTGACAAAAGGTGGCAATAGTCAATGTTGGAAGGATTGTGTAATAATAAGCATACTAATGCATTGTTGGTGGAGCTGTGATGTGGTACAGCCATTTTGGAAAACAATTTGGAATTATGCAAATAAAGTGACTAAAATATCCATGCCCTTTGAACCAGTGACTCCATTACTGAGCTTATACTTCAAGGAAGCTATTAATAAGAAAAAATCCCCCCA
>NW_020954626.1:1405855-1414661 GCF_900497805.2 Vombatus ursinus
CTCCTCCCTTGCCTCTGCCTTTTACCTAGGCAGCTAGGTGGCACAGTTAATAGAGTGCTGGGGAACAAAATATTTATTGCAGCACTTTTCGTAATAGCCAAGAATCGAAAACAGAATAGATGCCTATCAATTGGGGTATGACTAAATGAATTGTGGTACATGAATGTGTAATGGAATATTAGTTTACTGAAAGAAATGACAAAGTGATGACTACAGAGAAATATGGAAAGATCTATATAACCTGATGTAGATCAAAGTAAGCAGAGCAAAGAAAACATTATATACCACAACTACAACAATGGAAATGCAAGTAACAACCACACCCCAAAACAATCAAAAGTGAATGTAACCAAATCAGAAATATCAAGCATTACTCAAATAAAAAAATGAGAAGACACCCTCATCCCATCCCTTTATAAAGGTGGGAGGTCCACAGGCATTACATACTACACATGTTTTTAAACTTTTTCAATATATCAATTAGTTGTGATGACTTTTTTCTCTCTAAAAAAAATAGTAAGAAACAGAAGACATCAATAAAAATGTATTTAAAAATAATCACACACTTTTAAATCTGTTTATAATCATTAATTTAACTATTATTACTTTAAATATGATATTCTCATCCAATAATCAATGAGCTGGAATACTATTGCAAGAACTGAGTCATATCATTGACATTCTCCCTGTGGGCAATGTCAGAAGACAAAAGGAAGTTGCACCTAAATTAAAAGATAGCCCACAGGTTCTCCTTGGAGAAATAAATAAAGGAGTTAGTAGAGTTGGTCTTATCATGAAGCCAAAGGCATCAAGAAACATCATTTCATATGAAACACTAGGTTATCTCATACTACAGTGCTCATTACTAAATATTTGCAAAAAGGCCACAAAACAAGTAATTGTAGCTTATGTACCAACATCGATGACACAATGCCTACCACATAGTAGGTGCTTAATATATGCTAGTTTTCTAATGGTAGAACCTGAAATGGTAGAGAAAAGTTCCCTTCCCCTCCCCCCCCAAAAAAAGACCTGTCAAGAAGACCCTCCAAATGAAATCAACGTAGTCTTAGATACTTTGACTTCAGTACAAAGGTGTGCATAAGTAAGGATGGAAGGGAGAAAAAAATGGGTTGGGAATATAACATAGTTCAAGACTTAAGAATTAGAGAGACCGGCATGTAAATTACACAGAAGCTTCATGCCTATACAGCAAGAATATTTTCTTCAAGAAAAGAATGGAGAGGCCCCGTTCATCATCAAAAAAGCAGAATTGATTATATTTTACTAGACAAGAAATACTTTTTTACTGATGTGAGTCTTTCCTGAATCAGCAGTCTGTGTTTAATCAGGCCACTGAATTTTTAGAACAAATACCAGCGAGGTGGAGCAAAGATGGTGGAATGCAGACAGCAAGCCAGCTGAACTTTCCCAATATTCCCTTTCAAACAACTTTAAAATAACTCCTTGAATCAAATTTTGGAGCAGCAATACTAACAAAAGTTCAGAGTGAGATATTTTTTCCACCTTAAGACAATTTAGGAGGACAGTAGGAGGACACTAGGGTGGGAACCAGCCCAGATTGAAGCAGCAGCAGCAGCAGCAGTAACAGCAGTACCTGCTATGGTAACAGCAGCTTTGGGAGCTCTCAGTCCAGAGATAATAAGGGGATTGGACAACTGGACAGAAAGAGATTACAGAGCACCCTTTGCTGGCACTGGATGCAGCTGGTGCTCATTGGCAGCTCTATTGCCCATATGCAGCTATGGGTCACCATTCCAAAGCAGAGAGTACTGACATTTGTAGCTGCAGGAAAGCAGGGGACCTGGTCACAGTTCCAGGGCCAAGAGGAGTGCTAGCATTTGTGGCTACAGAAGAGCAGGAAGGCCTTCCTAGGTAAAACCAGAGTACAGACCAGGAAGGCAGTGACCACACCTCTCCCTGGATCACAACACTTTGGAAACACCAAAAATTTGCAGACCCCCAGAACTAGCTCTGAAAACAGCAGCATAAAAAAAGACTAAAACTTGAGACAGTTCCTCCCCACTCCCAGGTAAACAGAGTCCAACTTTAACATAAAGTTCAAAGTCAAGAAATAAGCTGGAAAAATAAACAAACAACAAAAAAAGACCGTGACCATAAAAAGCTACTACAGTTACTACAACGTCAGGGAAGACCAAGACATAAACTCAGAAGACAATAATGTGAAAACAGCCTCAGGCAAAACCTCAAAGGAAAAATGCTAATTGTACCCAAGCCCAACAAGAATTCCTGGAAGAATTGAAGAAAGAGATGAGAGTGGTAGAGGAAAAATTGGGGAAAGAAATGAGAGGTATGTGAGAAAATTATGAAAAGAGAATTAATGACTTGGTAAAAGAGGCACAAAAAAAAATACTGTATGAAATAAACTTTAAAAATAGAATTGGCCTATTGGTAAATAAAAGAGACACAAAAATTCACTGAAGAAAAGAATTTCTTTAAAAAGCAGAATTGGACAAATGGAAAGAGAGGTACAAAAGCTCACTGAAGAAAATAATTCCTTAAAAATTAGAATTAGGCAAGTGGAAGCTAATGACTCCCTGAGACATTAAGAAATAAGAAAACAGAGTCAAAAGAATGAAAAAATAGAATATGTGAAATATCTTATCAGAAAAACAACTGACCTGAGAAATAGATTGAGGAGAGATAATTTAAGAATTTTTAGACTACCTAAAAGTCATGATCAAAAGAAAGGGTCTAGACATCATATTGTAAGAAATTATCAGGAAAACTGCCCCAATATTGAAGATCCAGAGAATGTAAAATAGAAATTGAAAGAATTTACCAATCACCTCATGAAAGGGATCCCAAAATGAAAACCTCCAGGAGTATTATAGTCAGATTTCAGAGCACTCAGGTCAAGGAGAAAATATTGCAAACATCCAGAAAAAAAATTCAAATATTGTGGAGCCACAATCAGGATCATAAAAAATTTAACTGCTACTATATTAAAGGAGGAGAAGGCTTGGGATATGATGTTGCACGTGGCAAAGGAGCTAGGATCACAAACAAGAATAACCTCCCCAGCAAAACTGAGTATAATCCTTCATGGAAAAAAAATGTATATTTAATTAAATAGAGGACTTTCAAGTACTCCTGATTTAAAAAAAAAAAAAAAAAGGCCAGCGCTAAATGGAAAATATGACATTCAAATACAAGACTCACAAGAAGCCTAAAAAGGTAACATGAAAGAGTAACCATAAAGGACTGAATAAAGTTATATTGTTTATATTCCTATGTGGGAAGATGATACATATAACTCCTAAGAACTTTATCATTATTGGGGCAGTTAAAAGGAGTCTACATAGCCAGAGAGCATAGATGTGAGTCAATGATGTTGTGATGATCTCCCCTCCCCAAAAAAATGAAAATGAAAGGAATGAAAAAATGAAGGGATGAAAAAGAGGAATACACTGGGAGAAGGGGGAATGGAGAGATAGAATGGGGGAAATTTTCTCACATAAAAGAGGTACATAAGGAAGAGCTTTTTTAGTGGAGGGGAAAATAGGGGGTAGTGGGCAGTAGTTGAACCTCACCCTCATTGGAATTGATTCAAAGAGGGAAGAATATATATACACACTCAGTTGGTTATAGAAATCTATTTTACCCAATAGGGAAGTAGGAAGGGAAGAGGATAAGAGAAAATAAGGGTGGTAATAAAAAGGAGAACAGATTAAGGGAAGCATTGGTAAAAAAGCAAAACTGATTGCTAAGGAAGGACAGGATAAAAAGAAAGGAAAGGATAAACAGAAAAAATAGGATGGAGGGAAATACACATTTAGTAATCATAACTGTGAATGTGAATGGGATGAACTCACTCATAAAAAGGAAGAAGATAGAAGAATAAATTCAAAACTAGAATCCAACAGTATGTTGTTTACAGGAGACCTATTTGAAACAAAAAGACACACACAGAGTTAAAGTAAAAGACTGGAGTAGAATCTATTATGCTTTAGCTGAGGTAAAAAAAAGGCAGGGGTAGCAATCAGACAAAGCTAAAGCAAAAATAGACTTAACTAAAAGAGATGACAAATGAAGCTACATTTTGCCAAAAAGTACCATAGACAATGAAGTAAAATTAAAAAAAAATTATAGCAAGTTTCCCCGATAAAGGCCTCATTTCTCAAATATGTAGGAAACTGGGTCAAATTTATAAAAATAAGCACCATTCTCCAAATAATAATTGGTCAAAAGATATGAACAAGCAGTTTTCAGAAGAAGAAATCAAAGTTATCTATAGTCATATAAAAAATGCTCTAAATCACTATTAGTTAGAAAAATGCAAATTAAAACAACTCTGAGGTACCACCTCACACCTACCAGAAATGACAAATGTTGAAGGAGATAAAGGAAAATAGGTACACTAATAAATTGTGGTGAAGTTGTGAACTGGCCCGGTCACTCTGGAGAACAATTTGGAATTAGGCCAAAGGCCTATAAAACCATGCATATCCATTGACCCAGCAATACCAGCAATACAATAGGTCTATATCCCAAAAAGACAGAAGAAAAAGGAAAAGGACCTATCTGCACAAAAATATTTATAGCAGCTCTTTTTGTATTGGCAAAGAATTGGAAATTGAGAGGATGCCCATCAATTGGGGAATGACTGAACAAGTTGTGGCATACGATTGTGATGGAATATTATTGTTCTATAAAAAAGGATGTGGGGGGGTGGTTTCAGAAAAAAATGGCAAAACCTATATTAACTGATGCAAAGTGGAGTGAGAAGAACTGGGAGATCATTATACACAATAACAGCAATTTTATAATGATGATCAACTGTGAAAGACTTGGCTACTCTGATCAATACAATGATCTAAGACAGTTCCAAAGGACTCATGATGAAAAAATGCTATCCACCTCCAGAGAGAGAACTAATGAACTCTGAGTGAAAATTGAAATATAATTTTCTCACTATTTCTTTTTTGCTTTTTTTGTGATATGGCTAATATGAAAATATGTTTTGATTGATAGGTATGATTTCACCTTTATAATTGACATAATTTTACTTGTCTCAGTAGGTCAGGGAGGGGTGAGAGGGAGGGAGAAAATTTAGAACTCAAAATTTGAAAAGAAAAAAGTGTTAAAAATAAATAATAAATAAATAATAAATAAATTTTTTAAAAAGAGCAAAGACCAAAAATAATATAAAACTAGAAAAATAAAAATTTGAAAATATGGCATAATTTTATTGTTTTTTCATTTGAAAAACATTTATTTTCTTTCCTTCCTACATCCTTCCACTTAAATACAGACAAAAACAAATTTGCATAGTCAGACAAAATGCATAACAAATATGTATAGTCAAGTGAAACAACATTCCCTATTGGTCATATCCAGAAATGTATTTCTTATTCTGCCTTTTGAGTCCATCACCCCTCTGCAAAGATGAGTAGCACACTTCATCTTCTGTTCTTTGGAATCATAGTTTGTCATTGAATTGATCAGAGTTCTAAAATCTTTCAAAGTTATCTTTCTTTGTAATGTAATTGTCATTGCATAAATTGTTTTTTTGGTTCTGTTCACTTCCATCTGCATCATTCAGAGGCAGCTAGGTGGTTCATAGACACATTGGAAGACCTGAGTTCAGATCCTGGCCTTGAACACTTATAAACTGTGTGACCCTGGACAAGTTATCTAACCTCTCTTAACCTCAGTTTCCTCATATGCAAAATGGGGATAATAATGGCACCTACCTCACAGGTTTGTTGTGAGTATCAAATGAGATTACACACATAAAACACTTTTAAAATCTTAAAATGCTATATAAATCCTAGCTATTATTATTGTAGGGGCAGCTAGGTGGCGCAGTGGATAAAACACTAAGCCTGAAGTCAGGAAGACTCATCTTCCTGAGTTCAAATCTGTCCTCAGACACCTAAGAACTGGGTGACTCTGAGCAAGTCACTTAATCATGTTTGCCTCAGCTCCTCATCTGCAAAATGAGCTGGAGAAGGAAATGGCAAACCATTCCAGTATCTCTGTGAAGAAAACCCTAAACAAGGTCACGAAGAGTCAGACATGACTGAAAAATGATTGAACAATTATTATTATAATATGGGTTTTCCCAGTTCCCTCTGAAACTAACCATTTGTCCATTTCTTGGGCTCAATAATATTCCATTACCTTCATATGCCATAATTTGTTAAGCCATTCTATAGGTGGGCTTCCCCTTAATATATGTGTCCTTTTCCTTTCTTTAAACTCTTTAGGTTATATGCTATGGCACACTTAAGAACAAAACAAAACAAAAACCCTCAAACAATCTATTTAAACAAGTGTTGATGCCTAAATATGGGAAATTAATAGGAAAAAAAGAACATCAACATAGATTATAACCATTTTATTCACAAGTTTGACCAATGTAAATTAATTGCTATAACAATGAGAGCAAAAGAATCTAAAAACCACCTTAGTCCCAAAATACTTGATCAACTTGTCAAGAAGAGAGATACGGTGGCAAAAAAAAAAAATTGACTTAGAAAATAAACTCATTTGTGAAATATTAAGCAGATGATTTTAAGCAGCAATAGAATGAGAAGCAAGGGAAAGAAAAGCAAGTTTAAAGAACGTCTGATAGGAGACCTGACTGAACAATGTCATCCCATGGGCATTTACGGATGGAATTGGAAGGAAGTCAACAAACAGAAGAAAGCTAGAAAACATCTATACAGATGTTTTAACAAACATTTTTCACCTTCAAGAGCCATGGGGCTACAACATTTGAACTCTACAAATCCAGATTGAAAAGTACTTCATGAGGAAGTGGAAATAGTATTGAAAGAAACAAAGATGGGAAAAACAGCTGGACTAGACCATGTATATATAGAAGAGAGCTATACTGGAGGTAACACAATTTTAAGGGTATTGAGAGATGAATTCTCAAACACTCTTAAAAGGATGAGAAAACACCAAAAGCATGGGGAAAATTTCAGACTTTATTATTACAACAACAAAGGTGACTGAGAACCTTATAACGTTCCTATCTATATAAAATTTTTATGAGACTTTCATCTTGATGGAAATAGGCAGACTTTTTAAAGAATTCTACAACATAATTTTCTTTATATTACTCAATTAACTAGAAGGTGTAAATAATTCAAGATTCCATTGTCATTGTTGGCTATTTAAAAAAAATAAAACTAATTTTGAAAAGCAAAATGCCTCATTAAAAGCTCTCCAGCAACAAGGTGTTCCACATACACATATCAAGATTATACAATATTCCTTGAATGATATAATGATGTAATGTTTTTCAATAAAACTCTGGTTAGCAAGGTATGAAACTGGGATACATCATCTTATCAAACATGTCTTCCACTGTCATGGGGAATATCAACATAGAGTCTAAGATGAGAAATTCCTTACATATGAATCATCATCTAGATGATCCTAATTCTTTATTGTGATAATTTATATCAAGCCCCAGAACACTGCAGAGCCATCTAAATTGTATCCATAATCCCTCAACAGAGTCTGGAATAACTAATTACACTGGAAAACTAACTGTATGATGAATGTCTATTGTTTAGACTGTGCTACACACTTGAATGGACAACCTCTGTGTGTGTGTGTGTGTGTCTATATATATATGTATATGTATATGTATGTATATATGCATGGATGCATATATTTAGGACTATAAGATGTCCCAAAAGTCTTTGTGCAGTTTTAAGCTTTAATAGTTTCAAACTCTGTCGTGTATATATGTAAAATAAAAGGAGTAGAGTCAACAGAAAAATAGGTAAAATTTCCAATAAAAAAATAGAGATACAGATACAAAGAGATAGAATTATAGGGATATATATCAGTATATTTATCTTAGACAGATTTCAAATGAACAATAAGCTTCACCAAGAATTGAATAGAATGAGGAAAGCAAGCGGGATTGCTTGTGGAAAATAGCAAAGTTCATTTAATGACCATAAAATTCTCCCTGAAATGGTCCATCGTTTTGACACTAATATTCTTCTTGTGATAATATCTGGCTGAGAGTCATGAAACTACAAGCATACCTCATTTTATTGTACTTAACAGTGATTTTTACAAATCACTGTGGCAACCCTGCATTGAGCAAGTCTATGGATGCCATTTTTCCAACAGCATTTACTCACATCATGTCTCTGTGTCACATTTTTATAATTTTTACATTTCAAACGTTTTCATCATTATTAATAAATTAATCTGTTACAGTGATCTGTGATCAGTGATCTTTGATGTTACTAGTGTAATTAATTTCCAGTGCCATGAACTATGCCCATATAAGACAGCAAATGTATCAAGATAAATGTGTGTTGTGTGTTCTGACTGTGTCACCAACTGACTGTTCCCCATTTCAATCCCATTCCTTGGTCCTCTCTATTCCCTGAGACATAACAATATTGGAAATTATGCCAATTAATAACCTTACAATGGTTTCTAAGTGTTCAAATAAAAGGAAGAATCAATAGATTCTGGCAAACTGCTTAATTCTAGTGCCTTCCCTTTGTTAATTATTTCTATTTTTCCTGTATATAGGTAGCTTTGTATATGTTTGTTTGAATGTTGTCTCCCCGACTATATTATAAGTTCCTGGAGAGCAAAAGCTATTTTTTGTCTTTCATTTTATTCTCATTCATTAGTACAGTGCCTGGCACATAGCAGGCACTTAATAAATGTTCACTGGTTGATTGATTGAGAACTTACCTTCTTCACTGATATCCTTCAAATATCAGGAGAATATGAAGAAGGCTTCTATCACATTTGGATAGAATTTCTATGGTGT
>NW_020954626.1:1414689-1454023 GCF_900497805.2 Vombatus ursinus
CACACACACACACACACACACACACACACACACAAACATGTACCAACATGGATGGGCTGTGATTTGTATCACTGGAAGAAATATCTATATTGATGAGGTCACAAATCCATTGAAGTATTGGAGTACAAACACCTTACAGAAATTCTCATTTGACACAACAACCCTGTGAAGCAGGTACTGTTGGGTATTAGCAGCCCTTTTTTTCACACAAAGAAACTGAAGTTAAGAGATATGCCTATGATCTCAAAGCTAGTAAGTGTCAGAGGCTACATTAAAGTGACTAAAATGTCCATGCCCTTTGACCTAAACATTCTACTACTGGCATATCCCCAGAGAAGTCAATGATAGAAAGGAAAGCCCCATATTTGCCAAAATATTTATAGCAGCACTTTCTATGATAGCAAAGAATTAGAAACAAATAGCTAAACAAATTCTGGTACATGAATATAATGGTTAGGAAATTATGAATATGATGAAGAGCACTGACTTGTATGAACTGATACAAAGTGAAATGAGTGGAACAGAAAAGCCATATACATGACTACAACAATGGACATGGAAGGAACAACAAAAAGAAAATAGAAATTATTCTAGGACATTATGAGGACCAAGGTTGGTCCCAAGGAAGAGATATGAAAAAACACCTCCCTCTATTTTTTGCAGTGGTGGAAGACTATGGTTGTGGAACACCAAAAATAACATCAAACTTTTTTCATCTGTTGGATAGTGCTGAAGATTTTTTTTTCTTTTTTCTTTTTAAAAAATTCTTTATTATGTTGGATGAATCTCTGGGAGAGGGTGAGGGAAGGGACACAGTAAGAAATATAGGCAATGTGAAAACAAAAGTTATCACTAAATACTTATTTCTCAGGAAAAAAAGGAATTTGGTTTTTTTAGACTCCCAATCCCAAATACTCTATGAATTCTCTCTCTCAGGAAAAGGAAGGCCAGAAGCTGAATGTGAAAGGTACCAGAAAAATGGAGAAATAGAAAAAGTAAGAAGAGAGGGTAATGAAATATGGAGACTATGAAGAATCAAGAGTGGTAGGAAGAGCAAGGGAAGAGAAATGTATTGAATGGATGCTCTATAGAGACAATGTTGTATCATGGAAAGAGAATGGGACCTAGGGTCAGAAGACCCTGGCTGAAAGCCCAGACCTAAGCAGAAGCAAATTATTTCATCTATCTAAGCCTGCTGCCTCTTCTGTTAGAGATAATGTTTACATGACTTACCAAATCCAAGTTGGAAGGGATATTAAAGGCCACCTAGTAAAATCTATATCTGATAAAAAATAAAAAACAAACCACCTTAGCAACATATCCAACAAGGAGTAATGCAGCCTTTGGTTAAAGACCCTACTACCTTCCAAGGCAGCCCATTCCACTTTCAGATAGCTCTGTTAGGACATTTTTTCTTATGTCATATCTGCATCTGGTTCATTTCCACCTACTGTAGAATCAGCCCAATCTCTCTTCTATGATTTTTTTTTTTGTAGTTGAAGGCAGTTATCATTAAACCCAGTCTTTCTCCCCTCCTCCCCTCCCCCCAGTCTTCTCCAAGCTAAACATTCAATGAATTTTCAAATGATATACTCTTGAGACCCTTCATCATCCTTAGAGACAGCTAGGTAGCACACTGGATTGAGTGCTGGGCTTGGAGTCAGACAGATCAAAGTTCAAATCAAGTCTCAGATACTTACTAGCTGAGTGACCCTGGGCAAGTCACTTAACCTCTTTCTGTCTCAGTTTCCTCAAGTGTAAAATGGGGGTAATTATAGTATCTACCTCCCAGGAGTGTTGTGAGGATCAAATGAGAAAATTTTTTAAATGTTTGGCACAAAATAAAGATTTAATAAATGCTTTATATATTTTCTTCCTTAGAGGAGATAAGAATAAAATAAGAGACACTGTGGTGTAAGGGAAAGAGCACTGGACACCACTCTCCTCACCCATCCCCATAAGACATAGACATCTCTGAGCCTCAATTTCTTCATCCATAAAATGGGGATAAATACCTGTATTATTTTCACCCAGGATTGTTGTGAAGATCCAATAAGATAATAAACTTTTAAGTATAAATGTCAGTTATAATTATCCGTATCCTGAAAGTTCTCCAGGTTACTTATGAACTTCCTAAAATGAAAACTGAACACAATATTCCAGATGTTATCTGACCAGAGCAGAGTGGAACTGTCATCTTAATGGTAGTTTCATGGACTACCATTCCACACTGTTGACTCATATTGAGCTTGAAGTTCATTGAGTTTCATTCTAGATCTTTTTCATACCGACGACTAGCCATGCCTCCCACACACCAAATGTGTGAAGCAGCTTTTTCGACAATAGTATTTTTCATTTATCTCTGCTAAGTCTTTTCCTACTAAATTCAGCTCGACTTTCCAGCCAGCTGAGATTCTCTTGGATCCCATCTTTCCACGTGTTAGCTTTTTGTCACCACCAAATTTGATAAACATTTATTATCCACTTTAATCAAGTCATTAATTATAATACTAAATCTCACAGGATTTCCTGAAGCAAAACTTTTTGTAAACTTTAAAGCCCCCATTTGAATGTAAAGTATTATGTAGATTCTCCATTTGGTACAAAAGGGAGATCAGAGGAAGAGAGAAATAAATTCCCTGAGGCTAGTGAAGTCCCAACAATACTCCATGGTGATTGCTATTGAGTAGCTGTCCTCAGTAAAGAGCATTTACTGAATAGCCATTGTGTACTAGGACTGTTCTAGGCTGGGAGGGTGGGGGTGGGGGGGAAGCATTGCAAAAGTAATAGAAGAGGAGCAGTTTGCAATGCACAGTAGCTGGAGATTCGGAACAACTAATACATCAGAAAGATTTAAGAACATCCTAGTAGCGAAATCTGCGTAGCCCTGGAGCTTGGTATCCTCGCAAAATAAACAGGTAAGAATTTCCTGCGGTTTAGTGGTACCTGTGTCAAGACGGTGCGCAGTTTCTGACCACATTGACAGGGTTTGCTGATTGGGCTGCTCGTTTTGCATCTTGGCAACAGTGGTTTGCCAGATCCTGTAACTGTCTGAAACTGACTGGTATCATTAGAAATTACTCGAGCTACTTTTGTACATCGACTGAGGCAAAGAAGGGTGCCCTTAGAAATTGGGGAAACTGAAGAAAAAAGAACAGGTCTCTAATAAAAGGAAACAAAGAGCTGAAACACCTTGCTCCTGGGAAGGAGGTTGGTACAAGATCATGGTACCAGCTGGAGAGAAAGCGGTCGCTCTTGGGGGAGGATGCCAACAAAGACCCCAGAAACGCCGACCTTCCCCTCCCAGATCAGGGCTGGAGTGCTTTAGACAGCCAGAGCCCAATTGCAGCACTGAGCTTGAGCGCAGGTAGCCGCCCGCCCTACCGGGTGGGCGGGGCTTTCATCGACTCTATCCCCGCGGGTCGCCCGGAGGGCCAAGGAGCTCCACCTTCCCCCGGCGAGTCTGCCTAAAACCAAGCCGACCTCGCCCCTCTGTCTTCTCCGCCTCTGGGGCGCGACCGGTTTGGCATCCGCTCTTCTTACGCGCTCTGCTCATCCTCCACCACCAGGTCTCATCCTTCTTCTCCTCCACCCCCTCACGTTCCGAAGGCGCCCCTGGAGTTGGTGCCCCCCACCTCGCCGTCGCTGGTCTCCGAGTGCTAGTCTCCTAGTCTTCCCTGGCCCGCTGTCCCGCGGCTTCCCTGGAGCTCGCTCCCCGCCCTCGCTCCTTCCCTCCCACTCCCCTGCGCACCAGCCACCCATCTCCCGGAGTTCGCCCGCCCCTAACGTCGCGCTGCACGCCCGGAGTTCGCCCGCTGCCCTTTCGGGGACAGGGGGCATCGCCACCATCATGCTCCCCGCCATCTACACGGCCGTGGCTGGGCTGCTGCTCCTCCCGCTACTGATGAATTTCTGCTGCCCCTACTTCTTTCAAGACACGAGGTACTTCCTGCAGGTGGCCGGAGTGGCCCGAAGGGTACGCAGCTACTCGAGACGCCGGCCGGTGCGCACCATCTTGAGCGCCTTCTTGGAACGGGCGCGCCAGACCCCGAACAAGCCTTTCCTGCTCTTCCAGGATGAGACGCTCTCCTACGCACAGGTGGACCGACGGAGCAACCAGGTGGCGCGTATGCTCCACGACTGCCTCGGACTTCGGCAGGGAGACTGCGTCGCAGTCTTTCTGGGCAACGAACCGGCCTATGTTTGGCTGTGGCTGGGGATGGCCAAGTTGGGCTGCGCCATGGCCTGTCTCAACTACAACATTCGAGCCAAGTCCCTCGTACATTGCTTCCAGTGCAGCGGGGCCAAAGTGCTGCTGTCCTCTCCGGGTGAGTTCAGCCCCCAGCCCTGCGTCCACCACACTCACCTCTTCCTCCCGCGGACGTACCTTCCTTCCCGAAACAGATCAGACAAATGCACATAAAAGCATCGCCTTTGAGGGGCGGGAGGGGAAAGGGTGGCAGAATTTGCCTCTAAAAATCCCCAGTTTCTTTCCGAAGGCCCAGCTTAAGTGCCATCTCCGCAACAATGCCTAGCCTGATTCCTCTGGTTGCCAGTGCCTTCTTTCTCCTTAAATTGTTTGTTTGTATTTTGTATTTTCTTATCTGTGTTTATGTCATTATCCTCTGCCTTAAGGACTGAGACTGTTTTTGCCCTTTTTTGTATTTCCAGGGCCTAGCACAAGTCTGAGTGCTTAGTATTTGTTGAATGAATGAATACAGACGTTAGGGGCTGGGATCCAGGCATTATAATGAGTATTAGAGGACAGTGTCTGTGGGCAAATAAGAGTATTAGTACAGGGCCTGACTCTTACCTCTGTATATCCACAATGGTGTGTATATCAGCAATGTGCTAGTCTTTAGAGATACAAAGGCAAAAAGTTTCTTCGCCCAAGGAGTTCACATTCTAATGGAGACACAACATGCCCATAACTAGATACATAAAAGAACTGTGTAGAGTAGATGGGAGGTAATGGCAGAGGACAAGGCGCTTACAAGCTTGGAGAACAAGGGGAAAAGGCCTTCCTGCAGAAAGTGGGATTTAAGCCGAGTCTTGAAGAAAAACGGGGATACTCAAAGGCAAAGGTGAGGAGCAATCCAGCAATCCAGGTATGGGGGGATAGGCAGTAAAAAGACACAAAGAGAGGAGATAGTGTTATATGCAAGAGGTAGCAAGTACAGTGCCCCTGGGTCATAGAGTACCTAGAGTGAATAAAGTGTAAGAAGACTAGAAAGGCAAGAAGGATCCAGGTTGTAAAGAGCTTTAAAAAAACAGACAGAATAGTTTATGTATTATCCTAGTGATTGAAAGCCAGAGTACTCCACTGCTACACTCCAGATATCAGGAGAAATCCAGGAAGCCCTCCCAACACATTGGGTGGACCTTCTGTAGTGAATTTTGGTAGAATATGAACAGGAAACCTAGGATGGGCAGGCATAGGGGGGTTGTAATTGATATTGTTCAAGACGAACTTCCAAACTGTGATCAACAAGATCACAGAT
Source organism: Vombatus ursinus (assembly GCF_900497805.2). Lineage (NCBI taxonomy): Eukaryota > Metazoa > Chordata > Mammalia > Diprotodontia > Vombatidae > Vombatus > Vombatus ursinus. The sequence goes on from NW_020954626.1 coordinate 1,420,191, forward strand.
TCATTTGAACCTTTGGACAATTCCATAATCATGTATTAAGTATTTGCTTCCTGCCGGCATTGTGCTAGATGTGGGGGGTGCAGACAAAGACAAAACAATTGCTGCCCTTAGGGAGCTTGGTGCTATGTGGGAGAGGAGAGGGGAGGAACATGTGGCTTGTGCACAGATCAGCGTAAGCTGGGAGTGATTGAGACTCTCTACCATGAAAGTATTCTAAGAGGGAGAGAACACTTTGAGTTTGGACAACTAGGGGAGCCTACATGAAGAAGGCAGCACCTGAGTTGAATTAGGAAGGAAGATAAATATTCTGAAAGGCAGAAAGGAGGGAGTGTATTCCACACACAGAGCACAGCATATACAAAAGTCTGGAGGCAGGAAATAGCATATCAAGTTAGATGAACAGTGAATGGTCTGGTTTGTCAGAAACCTACAGTACATGAAAGGGAACAATATGAAATGAAGTAGGTTAGAGCCACGTTGTGATGAGCCTTAATGACAGTCTAGTTTAGTTTAATCCAACCAGGCTCTATCAAACACCTACTACATGTCAGACACCGATAAAGACAAGAAGTAAAACAGTCCCTGCCCTCAAGGAGTTTATATTCTATTGGAAGGAAACAACAGATAATGAAATAGAAAATATACATAGTATAAATATAAACTAATTGGGATTGGAAGGCACAAACAACTGGGGAAATTCTAGGATTCAGATTTTACCCCTATTGCCTAATGAAGAGCCACAAACTTTTTCAAAAAGGGAGCAACCTGGTCAAGTTTGTACCTTAGGAATATTATTTGGACAGCTGTCTAAAGAATGGTGTGGAGAGGTTGGTTAAGAGTAGATAATAATAGTCTAGTCAAGTAGAGCTGTAGACATCAATTTATAAACAACAACAAACAACTGAGGCTGTGTAGTGTGGTGTGATGGTTGAAATCAGGAAGACCTAGGTTCAAATCTCACCTCAAATATTTGCTAGCTGTGTGACTATGGTCATGTCACTAAATTCTAGTTTCAGTTTTCTCATCTGTAAAATGAGAAGGTTGGACTTGATAACCTCTAAAGTTCCTTCCAGCTCTAAAGTCTAGGATTCTAAGAACAAACATTTATTAAATGCCTACTACATACCTGGCACTGTGCTAAGACAAAGACATAAGGGAGACAGTCCTGCCTTCAAGGAGCTTACATTCTAATGAGGAGACATGTACACATGTAACTGTTAGGGCAGCTAAATGGTGCAGTGGATAGAGCACTGGGCTTGGCATCAGGAAGACTTTATGAGTTCAAATCTGGCCTCAGACACTTGCCTACTACCAGCTGTGTAAGGGCAAGTCACTTAACCCTGTTTACCTTGGTTTCCTCATCTGTAAAATGAGCTGGAGAAGGAAATGGCAAATCACTCCAGTGTCTCTGCCAAGAAAACCCCAAATAGGGTCACAAAACAGTCAGACACAACTGAAGACGACTCAACAACAAAAATACAGGGAATATACAAAATGAATACATGGCAACCAGCAGCTTGAGGCTGATGGGGTGGGAGTCAGGAAGAGCTTCATGTAGGAGGTAACTCTCAAGTCAAGTCTTGAAGGAAATCTGGGATTCCAAGAAATGGAGTTGAGAAGGGAATACATTTCAGGCATGGGGACAGTCAGTGCAAAGATGTGGTGATAGGAGATAGAGAATGGTGTGTATATCGGTAAGCAGGCCATTATGGATGAGCTGTATGTATCATGTGGGAAAAGTAGCAGTCAGTGAGAAGACTGGAAAGGTAGGAAGGAACCATATTTTGAACGTCAAACAGAGGAGTTTGTAGTTGGTTAATAATAATAACGGTAGCTCATATTTATAGAGTGTTTCAAAGTCTGGTCTTTCTTTGGTGGTCGAAGTGTATGTAAAAGGAAGAGAAGAGGCCACATGGGAGAGATGTGGAGGTAGACTTAGTAACTAATTAATTGTATGTAGGGGAAAGGAAAGAGTCAAAGGTGAGTCACTGAAAGAATTCTCATGCCTCTGACAGAAAGGGGAGAGATTGGAGGGGGGGGGACGAGGATATTTAGGGGGAAAGCAGTCAAGTCAAATTCTGTTTTGGATGAGTTGAGTTTGAGGTGTCAGCTGAACTTTCAGGTAGAGAAAGAGAGGAAGCACTTGGACATGGAGGACCATTGACTTCATAGGTTTTATTGAATGTTACCAGCAGAACTGAGTACAGAAATTGTGTGCTGATAGGGCTCCAGAAATGATTATGAGCCACATCAAAATGAACTTGGGGTAGAAAGGCAACTTCCACTAGGGGCTTGAGCACCCTCCAGTAGAGCTGGGCCCAAGGTTGTGCAGCTTATACTCCCACACTCATTCTCTTTCGTTAAACCTAGGTTGTTGTTAGACTCTGAGTAGCCCAGTGCCTAAGGCTAAGATAGCAATCTCCTTTAGTACTCACTGCCTAGCATGGCTGGCTTCTTTTGTTCTACTCTCCTAATTTTAATTGTGTCTTGGAAGGAGTTGGTCTGGCAAGCATAAATTGTGTTGTACTGACATTTCCCTTTGTCTTAAGTGACTCCCCCCTTTCACTTGATTGCGCTCATACTCCGGTAATGCATTTTTAGTCATTCATTTAGTTATACTTTCACAGTTGGTTATGCATTCATGCTGATTCTTTCACTCCTTTTATAATGAAAAACTTTTCTAGTTGAATGGATCCCTTGACATAGCAATAGCCCCTTAAATTTCGTTATAATTATGCTGAGATTGGAATGAAAATAAACAAGTTTTGCTTTGATTAGGATTACAGTTATCTTAACTTCTACTGACTGTCTCCCCTACCCACCTCTCTCTAGTGAAAGTGACCTCTCTACAATGCTGTACTGGTAAATGTTTAACAATCAGTTCTCCAAAAAAAAAAAAATTTTGCATGTTTTACATACGTATAAGTCGAATCTGCATTCCACTGCCACTTTTAAGTATAAACCCTAGATATAATCAGCAAAAAAAAAAAATAAATCAAGCCCTGATTTGCCAATTTTCAAGGTGCAAGCGCTTACACCATAAATTTAACACTCAGCTCTTCTGAGCTGATTTGAACAGTGATACTGCACTACACTGCCTCTTTCCTCAAATTTCTCATAGCACTTTTAATTGGTTCTCCTTTCCCTTTTTACCTCCTATCCTCACAAGAAGGCTACCAGGTGTGATAGTGGATAGAGCAGGGGTGGGGAACCTGTGGCCTCGAGGCATAGAGTGTAAGCCCTAGAATTAGGAAGAATTGGTAGTACAATAGATAGAGTGTTGAATTTGGGAGTCTAAAAGACTTGAGTATGAATTCTTCATTAGACACTTATTAGCTGTGTGCCCCTAAACAAGTCCCTTAACCTCTCCTAACATCTTTTTTCTCATCTGCAAAATGGGAATGATAATAACACCTACTTTCTAGATGGTCAACTCTGAGTCTATTATCTATGAGCCTCCTTGGAAGCCAGGGCTTTTCATCTTCATGTCCCCAGCACTTAGAACCAGAGCTTGAACAAATGATGGGTGCTTAACAAATAATGTTTGTGGAAATTAACATTGAAATTTGCTGCCACCACTACCTTTTCTATAACCTAACCTTTTCTAGAACCTGTGTTCTGCTACTCGCTCAAAGGAATTAGTAACCAAGGAGGGCCTAATGTGAGAGAGTAAAATCCAAGAGTCCAACGTAACTTAATAATTTCAGAGAATAATAGAATGTTAGCGGAGAAAGGACTTTAGAGATTATCTAAAGCAATAGTAATCCAAGCAGTATTTCATCATAGTTTGTTGCATTTAATGGGGAAAATAGTACCTGTGCCACTGAAAAACACTTTTTCTAAAATAGAAAACAGAGTGGTCTATCATTTTAATTATAAATAGTTTCAGTATTTGAATGTGTATTCAAAAATTAAAATATTAAAATTCACGCATATATATTATTCATTTTCAATACAAATGCATAATAATAAAAGCTAGCATTTATATACTAGCACTTTAAGGTTTGCAAAGCACTTTACATATGTTACCTCATTGATCCTCACAGTTAGGTGCTATTACTATCTCCATTATACAGATGAGGAAACTGAGGATGAGAGAAGTTAAATGTCTTACTTAGGATTACATGCTTAATAAGTTTCTAACACAAAATTCATACTCAAGTCTTTTTAACTCCTGAATTCAACATTCTATCCATTGTACTACCTAGTTTCTGTGTGTGTGTGTGATGATATGTGCTATTGTTATAGTTGTTTAGTTGTTTCAGTCATATCCGACGATTTGTTACCCCATTTGAGGTTTTCTTGGCAAAGATACCAGAGTGTTTGCCATTTCCTTCTCCAGCTCATTTGACAGATGAGGAAAGTGAGGCAAACAGGGTTAAGTGACTTGCCCAGGGTCACACAACTAGTGTCTAAGGCCAGATTTGAACTCAGGAAAATGAGTCTTCCCGATCCTAGGCCTAGCACTCTGTCCACTGTGCCACCTAGCTACCCTATGGTAAGTGAGGCTGAATTTTGAACTTGGGTCTTTCTGACTTCATCTAGATTTAGCACTCTATCCACTGTGCCACCTAGCTTCCTTTCTGACATGTATATACATATGTTTGCATGTGTATGTGTATAAGCTTTAATTGTATATAATATGTGTATAAGCTTTAATAACTTAAAGCTACACTAAGAGTTTTGGAATAACCGGTATCCATGTATATACGTATGTATCAAGTGCCCTAAATCTATCAAGTATCAAGAAGTTTTTGAACTGTTACAGATATTTAACATTTACCTTTTTGTCTTCTTTATTCCTTTTAAGCTCTTTAATTGTCAGAGCCCTCAAAACCAGAAATTAAACTAGACACATACTTAAGGTGTCCTAATCATTCACCAGGAGGTGCCAACAAGATCGGTTAAAACAAAAATGACATGTCAAAGATGGTTCAGAAAGCCAGGATCAACAGATACATATTTAAGTAAGATCATAACTTGAACCCATGTCAGGAAACAGGTCCACAGCTGGACCCATGAGATAGCTTTCCTCTTGAGTTAGAGAAAGTAGTGAAGACTTGCTCATCCAAGGGCTTTAAATATTACAGTGCCCTTCACCTATATTGTCCCATGCCTTGAGGACCTTTATAAGAAGACCTTATTACCTGCACAGTTTCAGGATGTAGTAATAATAATTAGCACTTATGTGGCACTTTAAGGTTCACAAAGCGCTACGTTGTGTGTGTGTGTGTGTGTGTGTTATATCTCATTTGATCTTCATAACAACCCTATGAGGTAGATCAAGGCTAGCCTCATATTCAGATGAGGAAACTGAGGCTGAGAAGATAAGAGACTTGCCCAGGATGACATAGATAGTAAGTAAATGCCTGAGGAAGGATTCAAACTCATCTTCCTGACTCCAAATCCAATACTTTTACCAACTGCACCACCCGGCTGCCTCTCAGTTTGAGAAGATATATCAATATACAGTATGTAAGCAGGCCATAGTATACATTTGAAACATTTACTGTACAGCAGAGTTTCCAAGAACAGAAGTTAATTATTTCAATTTTTTGAGGGCTTGTAGGCACATTACTAGTGGGACAACTGTATAATCTACCTCTGAGTCCAGTTGTCTCATTTCACAGATGAGAAAACTGGGGCCTAAAGAGGTGAATTGACTTATCCAGAGTCCTGGAGAAAGTTAGTAGAATGGTGGGGCTGGGACTAGTCTCCCACCTATTGGTCCAGTGCCCTTTTCACTAGTATGAATTGTCTATAGCCTATCCTGTGGGAAAAAAGAAGGGAGATTTTTTTTTTTTAAGTAAGCTGCACTGGCACATAGGAGGCACTTAGTAAATGTTTATTGAATTGAATTTTAAGAAATCAACAGTTCAATGAAATTGTTATTCCTTTCATGGTTTGGATTTCAACAACAAACATTTGTTAATCACCTACTATGGGCCAGGCACTGTGCTTAGTTGCAGAGATACAAAAAAAGACCAAAAAAAAAAATCCCCCAAAACCCCAGTCCCTGCCCTCAAATCCAGCACTCAATACACTATGTTATTCTACCTCTCTGCAGGGTATGATTGACAACAGGGTATCATCTAGTCAAATCACATGTGGGATTACTTTCCCCTACTGATGATGATGATAAAATAATTTTAATAAGTAGCTTGCATTTCTACAGAGAGCTCTTTAATGTTTTCAAAGCACTTAACAACACTAACGTAGTAGACAAATTGGTCAATACTTGGTTAACTGAGAGCCTTATCCAGGAAATTCTCAAGTATAATAGAGTCTAGTGGCTGAAGGGAAATGGATAAAGTTGGAACATATATTTGAGAACATATTACATGGAAGATGAAAATCCATGTAGCAAATACATTGTGACCACACACCAATACTAGTTGTAGTCCTAACTTAAGCCTTGACCAATCTTGGAGGAAACTTTTTTAAAACTCACTACATGGATTTAAGCAATGTGGCAAATCAAAATAATTTCAATAGCTCAACAGAAATATATTATTGAAAATTCTAATATTTTTTTTTTTAGCCAGACCTGTGATTTCACTAATATAGGGCACTCCCAGTGAGGAAACTCTGGCTACCAACGCAGATCAGAACCTGTACCTGTTTCTGAGGAGAGGCACTGAGAGGTTAATGAGAGGTTAAGGGGTCATGGAGGTGGTAGGTGTCAGAGGCAGAATTTGAATCCATGTCTCACTTTGTGTCTATTGGAGCAATTATCTTGGCCTACAGTCTACCAGTGTCAATGGTATAACATAGAGCATAGTAGTGGTTGGTTTTGGTTTGCTTTGGTTTGTTTTGGGGGTGGGGAGAGGTTGGTTTTGGTTTTGTATGAACATGCACAAGATTATCATTAAAGAAAAATAATCTCTCTCTGCAAAGAGAGATAAAACTGGGTTCTTGGGTGCAGAATCCCCAGAGCCAATATTCCATTTATTAACCTTCACTTTCCTTCTTACCCTTTGTGGACCTCACTTTCCTCCTCTTTAAGATGGGGGGATTGAACTCAATGACCTCTAATGTCCCTTCCAGCCTGTGGGATGAGCAAGGGCCCCAAGAAGCCAAGGGATGGGCAACAATGATTCCCTCCCCTTTTCACAGTGGTTGATCTTTATTTTATGTAGACTCGCTCAAAATCAGGGTTTAAAGACTAGGTGTACCTCCTCTCTCTTCTGCTGCCTCTGAACTGGCTATGGAATATCTCACTGAGAACTCTTGTCATCCTGTTTGAATCATTTACTCCCTGAGACTATGAGTGCTCAGCCCCCTTACTAGGGTCAGCCACATTCCTAGGTCATCCTTTCTAGCCCCCAGCCTCCTCACCACCTAAGACCTCAGGTCTAGTCTTTCTTGACGATTCCAGCCCCACCAGCACAGTGCGGTTAATATCATGGCAGTGGTTTGCAGCCATCAGGCTAGCTAGCTCTTAAGATTAGAAATGATGAGCAGGCTGGGGCTGAAGGGAGGAAGGGAATGAGACCAAAGCAGGAAGGATTGAGGAATGAGATAGTTCAAGCATCAAGTGGAACTTGGATGGTCCAAGGCAGAGCCATATATCCACCATATATATCTCATCTAAACTGATCTTGGCAAATGCATGAAAATCATGGCAAGAACTCTATCTTAGGAGTCTGAAGACTCATTTGAGTCCTAGCCCTGCTCCATAATAGCTGTAATACTAGACAGCTCCCTTAACTTCTGGGCCTTAAAAATGACAATAAAGCTTTTTTTTTTTAACTGAAGGAACAAAAAAATAAATAAAATGAAGGAGCTAAAGTAGATGATCTTTAAGGACCCTTCCAACTCCAAGCTATATATGAGAATCTATGGAGGCAGACTAGTACAATGGAAGGAGCACTAGATCCAATATTAGAAGACATGGGTTTAGATCCTGCCGCTGCCACTTACTACCTGTGTGACCTTGGGCAAATTATTTAACCTCTCTGGGTGTAAGGTAGCCTTATCTGAGAAAATGAGCAAAATGGATTCTTCCAGCTCTATATCTATAATCCTATAAATTCTAAATGAGGAGCCAGATAGCCAAGCTTCTCCTGTATATCTCTCCCACTGAACTATAATTAGTTCAGTGGGAGAGATATACAGGGTGGAATAAGCTGCATCATAATGATTGTTATGAAGATTCAAGGATATTAATAAAATAGTACAATATGGGGGCAGCTAGGTGGTGCAGTGGATAGAGCACCGGCCCTGAAGTCAGGAAGACCTGAGTTCAAATCTGGCCTCAGACCAAACACTTGACACGTACTAGCTGTGTGACCATGGGCAAGTCACTTAACCCCAATTGCCTCACTAAAAAAAAAAAAAACAAACAAAAAATAATAGTACAATATGTGTCTTATCTGAAAGAATCAGCCAAATTTAGGATCATTCTCTTAGTGATAATCATGATATTGATAATAATAATTATTACATATTATTATATTCATAGTGTGTTATATATTATTATATTCTATTATATATACTATTATGTATACTACAATATACTATTATTATTCTAGTTCATTTTGTTTTTATTATTGTTGGTAATGATTGAGGATGGTGGGGCCATCCCCCAAGAAGATGTATTACCAGAAATAAAAAGAAAATGTGAGCAGTAAGAGCTACACATTTGAGTTTTAGTAGACCCTCCTAGCACTAGCAATTGACACCTTGACAAAAAAATATCCATGGGAAGTTCAATTGAGTGGCATCATAATTTGGGTTGTTGCATTTATTTGGCTATATCAAGAGTTAAAGCCACCAAAAAATACTCTGGATCAAGCAACAAAAAATGTATCCTCAAATTTTTAAGACAAATGTACTTGGGCGGAAGAGAGACCTTGGACTTCAAGACACAAGGCCCTGTGGGAGAAGAGACCCCAGACTACAGCTAGGGAGCCTGCCACTGCAGAAAGAAGCAAGATAAGGCAGGTCAGAGGTTAGCTCACCTGCATGAGGTCATCTGGTACCTTCCTACTTTACTAATTCTTGCTAAATAGGTGGTAAACTCCTATGTTTCAATCTGCTAAAAAGACTCTAAAAGTATTATCATTGCCTTCTAAATTTTGGTGCATTGGAATCAAAGTCCTCATTGCCTTGCCCTAGTTTCAACTCTGAAAGCACATCCCTTGAAACAGTGATTAAATGTTTATAAAATATTTGGCTTACTACCTGTGTGACCTTGTGCATGCACCTTAAGTTAGGACTTCATTGCTCATCTGCAAAATGAGGAGGCTACCAGAAGAACTGTTCCTGCCCCCTAACATTTTAGTTAAGAATCCAAGTCTTACTAACATGGATAGACTTAGCCCTTCTCAGCAATGCAAGGATCTAAGACATGTCCAAAGAAAGAACTATCCACATCCAAAGAAGGAACTATGGAGTTTGAATGCAGATTGAAGTATACTATTTGCTATTTTTTTTTCTTCTGTTTTGTTTTGTTTTCTCTTTCTCGTGGTTCCTCCTATTGGTTCTAATTCTTCCTTACAACATTACTAATGTGAAAATATGTTTAATGGGAATGTATATGTACAATCTGATATATCAGATTGCATGCTGTCTTGGGGAAGGAGGTAAAGAAAAATTTAAAACTCAAAAGCTTATCAAAGAGATAGTTCATAAATCAAAATAAGTTAATAAAAAAAGAAAAGTGAAAGGATATTGTGTTTAGTTTACACCAAAGAAGGTTAAGGTCTTTACACTCAGCTTTGATTAAAGTGTGGTCCTCGATGGATGAAATGGGTGAAAACACATTTGCAAGAAGGGTCAGTCAATCAATAAACATTTATTAAGCACCTACTATGTGCCAGGCACTATGTTAAGCCGTGGGGATACAAAAAGAGGCAAAAGATAATCCCTGCCTCCAAGGAGCTCACAAAAAGTTATTTCTGGGGAGATAAACAAATATATACAAACAAGCTACAATAGAATAAATTTTGTTGTTTCTCAAAAAAAAAAAGAATCCAAGTCTTAAGCTGAAGGCAAGTAATGCAAGGAATATGTGATAGCAGTTCTTTATAAAGGTACAAGGGCACCCCCACCCATTGCTGTTCCATGAAACTAAAGGCCTTTTGATTCATTAGGCTAGGGTACAGTCAGTTCCTTAGGACCAATGGTATTGATGAGAGAGGAATTTTGAGGTAGCTAAAGTTCATAGCCTAATCCAAGCACTAATACTGAGTTCAGTGGAAGGGTCATGGAATGGTAGACTGGACTGGTCTGGTTTCAGAAGTCTATGTTTGTGACATTGCAGTTATACTTTGTATGTATATTGTCAAGAAACAAGTTGGTTAGGGTAACTTTATGAGGAGTACATTTGTATAAAACCTTGTTATGACATTTCCCTCTGTTTTTCCCTGTGTTCGAGATTTATTTATCCAAGTAGAATTTAACTTTATTAACCTAATCAAAAGTACAACTTGGTTGTGGTAATGAATCCATTTTTTAAAAATATTTTTACTTCTTTTGAAGGAGTGTTGGGGTGAGTTATACCCTTCTAGAATGTATCCCATGTGATGGTATTCACACTTGACAATTGCCAACCAATAAGTTATCAACAACTGTAGTTCTATGCCATTGAGAAAAGCAATACATCCATGATCACACCTACAAGTAACATTTTTCAGAATGACTTTTCAGACTTTCTCCAGTGGCAGTATCAACACCAGCAATTTCTTCTTGCCTTTTTCAGATGAGCCTTCAATCTTGGCATGACTCTAACCTTCAGACATTTTTTCACAGTCATCCTATTTGTTTAATTCTTGATACTCCAGAAGGTCATATTCTTTTTTCTGTATTTCATGGGTTGTCATGGCCAAAGATTTTATCATGTGGTAGCTAACCTTTCATCATCAGCCTCTGGATGAATCAATCTTCACCTTTGTGGCTAGGCTGGTCCCTTGACAGCCTAAAGTCTATCACCAGGACTGTCCTTGGTGCCTTTATAACTTAATAAAACCCCCAGAGCCTGCAGTCTGGTGCATCATAGAAGAACCCAATGCAGGCTTAAAGTAGAACCTTAGTGGAGGATGCCAGGTGCAATGTAAGTCCAGAGTATTGAGTTATTTATAAAACATTAGGAAGGATGGCATGTGATCGCATGTAGTAGTATCACCTTATAAAATAATAAGAAAATAAGTCTGAGGAAAGCTTTGTGTGAGACAAAACTTAGCTAGATCATCCCAAGAACATGAGGGAAAATGACACAGGTATGGGTATGGGGTAGGCCAGTTTGTCCAAGTGCACACTCCTATAATTAATCGCCTATGATAGTTATGTGGGATTGCCTGGGATCTCAGAACCCATTCAGGTGGGTGGGGGCAGCTCTCCCAGTCTTTGGGCCCCTACTTGGAATAATACCCCTTCCACTATTCTTCCTTCCTCCAAAGGAGTTTCTAATGACATGGTTATCTCATAGTCTAGGGCCCTTCTATGATACTATTCCAGACTCTGTCCAGCACTACCTCTCCTATTGTGGTACATCTCAGTTTGGCAGAACTCATTTCCTGTTGGGGTCAGATGAGCTGTCTGCCCTCTTCCTTCCTGCCCATGGGAGTCCCTTACTCTTACCCAGAGACTGCAGCCGGCTGCGTCTATCCAGGGAGGAATCATTTTTATTTTAGACATTTTTCCCCTTTTGGTTCCTTTTGCCATTTTCTTTTCTGTGGCTCAGATGCTTCTGGGGCTCTGGTTGATGTATTCAAGGAAGGGGAAAAAAATTAAATGTTTAAAGAATGTTTGTACCTCTGGTCACCACTTGTTAAACTTTACCCACAGCCCTTCATGGCAAAGTGAGGGGTTGGGGGAGCATGGTCCATTTGGAGAGATGCTATTTCAGCTGAGGATAAGGCTGAAAAGATTTTTCTGCATTATAGGATAAGAGGAAGAGTTTGATTAAAAGGAATCCTTTGCAAAGTTTGCATTTTTAAAGTTAAGTTTAGCTGTTAATTTTTTTTTTAAAATAAGGTTTTAGTTTCTTTAGTTTGCTGAATCAAAATAATGTACTTAACAATTGAATATTCAGTAAATGTTCACCTTTTAAATTTTTTAAATTAAATTCTCTGAGGGCACACCCTAATGAAATGTGCTACAAAGGCCTGTGAATTGGGAGAATAACAACTAGATGGAAAATTGAAGCAATTTTCCAAAAGTTCTATAGCTATCTAATCACATCATCAATATCAGTGAAATCAGCACATTTGGACTCAACACCTCAGTGCTCAATGTGTTGTATGAGGAAATGAAAATGGTACTTAAGGTGAAGTTGAGAAGTATGGTTGAAACAAACCAAGTACACACAAGAAAAAAAATCTATCTTGGAAGTGACATCAGTTTGTAATATGTTGAAGGATTGATTTTTTTTTTTAGAGGAAGATTGGAAGTAACTGGAAAAAATTATAGTGTTATTACAAAAACAAAAAAAGCAGTTGAGAAAGACATTAGCTACTCATGAGTCATATGCCTTCTTTCTCATCTTTCTAAAATCTTTTTTTCTTTTTCTTTTGGCAAAGCATTCGGGGTTAAATGCCCAAGGTCACACAGCTAGTGAGAATCATGTGTCTGAGGCCAAATTTGAACTCAGGTCCTCCTGACTCCAAGGCTAGTGCTCTATCCACTGCACCATCTAGCTGCCTCATCTCTTTAAAATCTTTATGAGAATGAGTTACATACATACCAAAGGTATCCTTTATGAAAGTCTGAAAAGGAAACAGTCAGGTTTTTGTAAACAGTTTTCCATAGCAGACTATATTCTCATACTCACGCAGTTGACTGACAGGTATAGAGAATACAAGACCATTCTGTGTTTATTGACTGTCTTTAAAAAAGCATTTGACTTGGTGTGGTAACTTCAAGCCTAGAAAGCTTTCTCCCAGCAAGGTGTCTGCCATGTATGTGTCAAGATTATGCAAAATTCTTTGTTGAATGCAACCACAGAGTTATTTGTCATGTGATCATCAATGTAAAAGAAGCTGTAAAACAGGGAAACTTCCAAAGAGTTCAGATGGAAGTAGTCCTAAAGAGATAGTGAGTTCTCCAGATGTCCATGTTTTTGGATGGCATTGATGTAACTCTACTTGACAGATTATGAAGGATGAGCCAAGAAGCTTCCAGAATTAATGGAAAGCTTACTGCATCAAACCCAGAGTACTTCAATGCTGTCCCTATGAGATTCAAGACCATTCAGAAGAGATCAACTTAACAACCAACACAGAAAAAAATGGATGAAAAAGGTCCATTTCTTAAACTATGACATACAGTTTGATGGGAAGTCCATTAACACATTAATCTTGTAGAGGCACTGGAGATGAGCAGTAAGCATGGCTGAGAATTGAATGGGGGAAAAAAGGATCTTTATCATATTTTACCAATTATATTTGTGCTTTCAGCATTCCCAAGCTGCTCCCTTACACACACACACACACACCTTTTCAATACTAGTATTTCCTCCATGATGAGACATGACTACAAACCATGGAACCAGCATCAGCCCCCCAAATATCAAAATTATCGATATAGCAAGGGGCAGTCGAGAGAGACATGGTATATGTGAGTACACTGCATTATATTAAACATCATGACTTGGTTATGAGAAATGTCATAAAATATGTCATCCAGGAAATGAATAATTAGAAAAGGAGATAGGCCAGTTATTTAGAGGGTATATGGGAAAACAGAGGGATAGTCCAAGTGATTCACAGTTACCTACAAAATGTCAAAAGAACCAAAGAAAATCTTCTAGCTTGTTTGGGTTTGTCTTTTTTGTGAAGGATTTACGGGAGGACATGGATAAGAATTATACAGGGTAAGATCAATGGGTTGCCCTAAGTTAGGAGTACTTGTATCAGTGAAACTGTAGATCTCTTATAGTATAGAAATAATCATAAAATTCCCTCCCACCCTATTTTGGGAAACCTTTTTTTCTCTCTGTAAAAAAGAGAGGAGGAGAGGGAGAATTATTTTAGTACGTAAGTTCTGATTCACTGACATACTTAGTTCAGGAAAAAAAGCCTCTGAGGGAAGATTCACAATGAGAGCTCCACTGAGAATGCCGAAGTATGCATATTTTATCTGAGTAAAAGAAACAGAAAGAGATCAGTTTAGAAAACAAGTACAAATTGGTTTGTTGAAAATTGATGTTTCACTTGTTGCAGCTATGAATTTGTCCATCCACTCTGGAAAGCAATTTGGAATAGTGCAAGAAAGTCCCTAAGATATTCCCCTTGACCCAGAGATCCCACTGCTAGGCATATATCTCACCAAGATTAAAGTTCCAAAATTCCCATATACATCAAAATATTCATATTAGTACTTTTGATGGTAGCAAAGACAAAGGAAATAGAGCAAATGTTCATCAGTTGGAGAATGGCTAAATAAATTGTGGTCCGTGAATGTAATGGAATATTACTATTCCACAAGAAATGATGACTATGAAGAATTCAGAGAAGCCCTGGAAAATATATATGAACTATGCAGGACAAAGTAAGTGGGACCATGTAAACAAATACACAGTCATTTCAATAATGGAAATAGAAAGAACCAAAACAACAACTGAATGCTGTGTAAATGTAATGATCAAACTTGTCCTCAAAGAATAGTTGAGAAAGTATATCTCAGGGGCAGCTAAGTGGCCCAGTGGATAGAGTACCGGCCCTGAAGTCAGGAAGACCTGAGTTCAAATCCGGCCTCAGACACATAATGCTTACTAGCTATGTGACCCTGAGCAAGTCACTTAACCCCAATTGCCTACCCAAAAAAAAAAAAAGAAAATATATCTCCCTCCCTTCTTTGAAGAGGAAGAGAACTTATAGAATATTACACATACGGCCACGTTGTCATATTGGTTAGTTTTTCTGAATTACTTTTTTTCTTTAGCTATAAGGGATGATTCATTGAGTAAGGGAGGGGACATCTATTCTGAAATGAAAGTGATGTAAAAGCAAAAGATACGGTATCAGTAAATTAAAATTTTGAAAAGGGAGAGTAATTCCTTTTCTTTCTTGGGTTAGGGATATGTGTCCTTAACCTAAGGGAAGAAAGACCAAACAGCTGCTGCACCCTCCACTGGTTGTTACAGTATCTTAAACAACTTGTTGGTACCTTAAACAACTGCCCAAACCCTTCTGGCCAAAATGGGCAACTTCAGGAAGATGAAGGAGAGAGTATCCCAGGGAGACTGATGCATTTTCCTTTTAGGCAGTTTCAGTGGAGGTAAACTCACTGCAGATTACCTCAAGTCTCAGAAATCAGATAACAGGTCTAGTCTCCTGGATACTAAGAAGTCAGAGTCAGGTTACTCAAGCTAAGATGAGGAAAGTTTGAGGTCAGGTCAATAGGAGTTTGAGGAATGGTATGAACATAGCACCATTCAAAGATTGAAAGATATTTTAAGGGGAAATAGAGGCACTCGTGAAAGGAAAAAAAATTGTTCCCATACCCATATAGGGCTATACTTAGCCACTCTGTACTTGGCAAACTAGCTAACTCTTGGGTGTCCTATCCACTACTCCTGTGATAGTATCTGACATAGAATTTTGTAGAGACAGAGAGGAGAGGCAGCCAGAGAGGGGTAAGGGTCAATTTGTCCTCCTTTCTTCTTACCCCCAGTCATGCTGCTACCCCTTCCTGTGCCTCAATAGAATTAACCTAACCTTTGGTCAGCCTTAATGAAGACCGAAGTACATTAGGCTTTAAGCAAAATGTTGCTTCATAGAAGAAACAGTTGTGGAACTAATTAATGAAACCTCAGCTCACTTCATGGTAGAAGGGAAGAGAAAAAAAATTCATATTTCTTGACTTTGTTTTCAAAATTTGGAAAGCTAGGGGGGAGCATATATAGGTGTGGGGAAGGCATGAGACATGGATAAGCATGGGTTTGAGTTAAACATTAATTTTAAAAACAATGAAATTGAGACACAGCAAGGCTTAGGGGCTGGAGTACAGTAGGCACCAAAGTGAGAGCACCTCATTCCTGTCTCACCTCAGTCACTTACTACTCTATGTGACCTTAGGCAAATCACTTTTTCTCTCTGATCTCAATCTTTCTCATCTCTGAAGTGTGAAGGTTGAACTAGAAGGCCTCGGAGGTCCTGGATTCTCATTCCATCTCTTTGCTAGCTTTATGATCACAGGCAAATCACTTAATCTCCCCAGGCCTCAGTTTCCTCACCTGTAAAATGGGAATAAGATGACCAATAGTACCTACCTAGAGATTCCGTGTTCCCAGGCAACTCTCTAACAGTATAAATTGAAAAACAGGTGCCAAACTCCATGAGTAAAGGGAGTTTCATCAATAGGATTTCCCTACAACCAATGAAATCACAGGTCTGATTTTAAAAAAAGAAAACAACTACTTCACAAGGTTGTTGTGAGACTAAATGAGATAATATGTGTAAGGTACTTTGCAAACTTTAAAGCATTATACTCAGTTATTCTTGTCAATAATTGTCTTGAAACACCATTATGAGACATAATGCTTGAAACCTTTATTGATTTTTTTTCTACTCCGTAAAGGTAGGGCAGAGATTATGAGGTTAATAAAAAACTTCCTTGCTTCTTAACCTCTCTAAATCTTCTGCCTTGGGGCAGGTAAACTGGTTGAGCTGCTGATTAGATGTTTTTACATAGACTATAGATGCTAATGCAGCTATCTTAGCAGCCCTGTGGATGGTTCTGGGCATTTTAGCTGCTTGACCCTATGCTTGTCAGTTCCCAGACCACCTGGAGCACTAAAGAGTCTGCAAAAGGAAGCTTTCCTGAAGCTAAATCCACACATTGCTGTCCCTCAGCACAAAAGGGAGAGGGTTTTTTGTTCACTCTTCCCACTAAAAACTTTGCATACTTTTTTATTTATTTATCTGTGTGCATGTTTTTTCCACCAAATAGGCAGATAAGCTGCCTGGGGGCAGGAACTGTCTCGTATTTCTCTTGTATCCTCAGCACCAAGAACAGTGCCTGACACATACTAGGTTTTCAACACATTCTTGCTGAATTGAGGAAAGAAGTCAAGAGCACAAGTCCCCAAAGTAGAAAATCTGTCCAAACTGTAGCAACACATGATCCATTTCTCTTCCTCTAAAAAGTCATCTTATTGTGAGTTGGGATGATTCGTTCCCCAGTTTCATGCCTACTCTCTGGACTCTGATGCAAATTAGTATGCAAAAGAGGATTCCAAATACCAATTCCTCTGCATGACAAATATGAGAAGAATCTCATATTAAATATGATTTTTGGATAACGAAGTCCTTACAAGAACTTTATCATAGATTTTATCTCTAATAATTATGGCAATATTTTCTAAGTCATCTTCAGTAATTTCATCCATTCTCTGGACAGAAGACAAACACTGTTTTCTGTATACAGGCATTTACCCCTGCTCATTTTCTTCCATCTCCTGAAAGCGCATAGGTCTTCTTCAAAGTTTGTGGACACTGTACAGTTTTCCATGGCAAACTTCTCTGGAGGCCAGACCCTCCAGGTGGGGTTAATGCAGTGAGCTATCTCTGAGTCTGTTTTTTAGGTTGGAAAAGTAACTTTGGTTTCTACAGAGCTGGTGTGTTATTGTTGTGTCCAACTCTTCATGACTGCATTTGGGGTTTTCTTGGCAAAGATATTGGAGTGGTTTGCCATTTCCTTCTCCAGCTCATTTTACAGATGAGGAAACTGAGGCAAACAGGGTTAAGTGACTTCCCAGGTTCACACAGCTACTAAGTGCCCGAGTCCAGATATGAATTCAGGTCTTCCTGACTCCTGGCTGGTGCTCTATCTACTGCACCACTGTATTTTAACACTAATCCCAAGAATTGTTACACTGGAGAAAACTTTGTGGGCAGATAGCTCAGAATTTTTTCACTGAGAATAGCAAAACGTACCCCATTCCATCCTAGCTTCCATTCATAATTCATCATGGTATTGTCATCCATGAATTTGTCCAAACCTTAAAATGCCTGTACTGCCTCTTGGGAAAATTATTTCCATAAGTTTATTATCAAGTAGCACTTACTTTTTCTCAGGGACTACTTTTCAAGCTTTGAGGAATACCTCCTCATTTTAAAGTTCTAGAATGTGGTAAACCTTTCTGGTTTATTGGTTCATTCATTCAGTAAACATTGATTAAGTCTCTGATGTTTGCAGATCACTGTGTTGCACATGAATCTTTCCTTCATGGCATTTACAATTTTGGTATAGGCTTTGATCATAGCCTTTCTTAAACAGAGTGGAATCCTCATTTTTAGTCTATCCTTATATAACAGCACATCCATTCCCCTTTCACATCAGGCAAGCTGGTGGAATCTATTTGTGTTAAAGGGCAACATCAGTGAACACTTAAGCAAACATAATCCATTGGAGAATAGACAGTCTTTGTTTGCCCTTCTGAATCTTCTCCAGCTTCATGTGCTTGCTGATGCGCAGCAACCAACATCTTATGTAGCTTGGAAAAAGAGGTAATAGTTTTGTACATTGTTAGGATAAGACTTTTTGTTTTTTCTTTAGTTTCCAGGCAGTTCAGGTGATGTCGGTCAGTCACACAACTAGGAAATGATAGGGAGAATGGGGACTCCTACCCAGGTCCACTGGTCCTCAAATTAAGTGTTCTTCCCTTTACATCTCTCTTTTGAGCTTAGGAAGAGGAATCTCTTCTTATTCTTTGGTGAAAACTGAGGTGAAAAAAAATTCACTATGTCTGCTATCCTCTTTATCCCTTGAAATTTTATAACATGGATAAGTGGTCTCATGATGCTATATATTGTTATACATTATTATCAACTGTTATTATCTTGAAAAATGCTATTTTTACCTACCTCTTTAATTTTGTTACTTAGCTATGAAGAGTGTTTATTCATTTTTGTGGGAAGGTCCAAGGTCTACTGTGCTTGAGACTAGTTGTTCAGTTGCTTCAGTCATGTCAAACGCTTCATGACCCCGTTTGGGGTTCTTTTGGCAGAGATACTGGAGTGGTTTGCCATTTCCTTCCTTTTTTAAAAAATTTCCTTTGTTAGGTCATTTTACAGATGAGGGAACTGAGGCAAACAGAGTTAAGTGACTTGCCCAGGGTCAGACAGCTAGCAAATAAGTGTCTGAGGCCAGATTTGAACTCAGGTTCTTCTGATTCTAGGCCCAGCACTCTATCCACTACGCCACCTACCTGCCTTAGCTTAAGACTTAACATATATTTATACTGAGCTCTCAGTAAGGGATTGTTTGTTTGTTCCTCCAAATAATCTCTAGACTTTAGATGTCAGTGACTTTTTGACTCCTAACCATTTCTTGTCCCAAACTAATCCCCATCTTTTGTCATAGCTCTTTTCTCTGATTGAATTTTTCATTTTTCCATTCTGCTAGAAGGCTGAACTTTACTCTGCTGTGATTGGCAATGCTTAATAACTAAACTAGAGATACTTTCTACATTGGTTCCTATTTACTACTGAGGATCAAGTTCATTGTGTTTCCTTTGACTTGGCTTCTAAAACTGTATTAGGAAGCAGTCATTTGTCCCTTCCTAAAACATAGCTTTTATTGTGAGTTATTCAGCCAGTGTAAATAATGGTAATCCTCCATTATTATAACCTGGCCTAATTTTGCAGCTTCCCCAGTCTCGTTTCATATACTAAGCTCAGTCTCATTATTCTGAACTGGTGGTTACAGCATAGCCTTATTCACATAACATAATTTATTACTTAAGTATGGAATTCTCAACTACAAAGGTTCCATAGACTGTCAATTAAATTATTTACACTATTTACATTAACATTGATTATTCCTCTCACATATAATACCTTACCCTCACTTCCTTATTTACTTGGTCCTAACTTAATTGACAGCTAGGTTGGCACAGTGGATAGAGTGCCAGGACTGGAGTCACGAAGACTCATTTTCCTGAGTTCAAATCTGGCTTCAGACACTTACTAGCTGTGTGACCCTGGGCAAGTCACTTAACCCTGTTTGCCTCAGTTTCCTCATCTGTAAAATGTGCTGGAGAAGGAAATGGCAAACCTCTCCAGTATCTCTGCCAAGAAAACCCCAAACAGGATCACAAAGAGTCAGACACAACTGAAAATGACTGAATAACAACAACAACAAAAAACAATACAAAACACTTTCCTATGGAGTTTATAGCATGAAATATATATAAGCCTATATAATGGGATCTTTCTATCTGACTTGCAGCTGAAACTTCTTCTATATGTTGTCTCCTCCTATTAAAATATGAGCTGCTTCAGAGCAACTATATAAGCCAGTAGTCATCCTCCTTTTACTAAGTTGAGATGCCAGTTACATTAAGGTCCTTACTTGCTGTCCCTTTGTTATTTTCATTCATTCATTCATTTTCTTTTTCACACTCCTATTATTTGCATCAAGGCAATTATACAAAATTAATCACTTATTCTAAGCAATACCTCTATGTTTTGTAACAAATTGCATATTTTTATTAACTATAATAAGAAATACAATTTTATAGGTGACATTTCCCAATGAAATTTTATTCACAATGCATGAAAAATTGAGAAACAAAGCATAAAGAAAAAATTAAAAAGAGTTGCCCTAAGCTATCTCCTTGGGCTGTCAAGTCATCTTCCCTATGAGAATAGATTTGTTCACTTGCATTAACACAACGCAAGACAACTGAGCATAGAAGCAACCTTTATATCGCAAGAACAGAGCCAAAAGTCCAGACAGCAAATGTACAGTTGCAGATTGACATCCTAAATCAATTCCTTAATCAATCAAACTTCCTAAATCAATTCCTTCCTTAATCAATTGTTTTTGGTCAGACTACAGAAAACTGAATAGGGAGGCAGTGTAGTGTGATGGATAAAGAGTTAACCTCACACTCAGGCGGAGCTAGTTTTAAGTCTGTGCAACCCTAGTCAGATCACTGAAACATTCAGTACCCCAATCTCATTAACACTATGTTCTTAGACTAGAATTTTGACCTGCACAATTAGAAGGAATTCTTTCACCAAGGATTCCCCATCCGAATGAATGAAAGCATGAATGAAAAAGTATTTAAGCATTTACTATAGTATGTGCTGAGCACTGGGAATCCAAATACAAAACTGGAATGTCCCTGCCCTAAGGGAACCTAATATTGGGAGACAACACTTATGGGGGAGTGGTGTCTGGTCAGGTATGTTTTGGTTTGGAAAGTCATGGGGATCATGAGTAGAAACATAGGGGAATAGATTGACACACCCCTTCCAGTAGCAGTAAGTAGAAAGAAAAGCATTTATTAAGAACTTACTAGATACAAGGCACTGTGTAAGCACTGAGATACAAATAGAAAAGGAAGATAGTCTCTGCTCTGAAGCAGCTCATATTTTAATAGAAGGAGGCAACATATAGAAGAGGTTTCAGCTGCAAGTCAGATGGAAAGACCCCATTATCCCTACAGTACAGTTTCTAAACAGATGGTAATGCATATTGTTTACTGGCATTTCCATTGATAAAACCACATCCTTTCGACTATTTAAAGGTGCCAAAGACTTTGGCTTAAGAACTTTCAAATCCTCAGTGGTTCATTGCAGTGGGGAAGGAACTAGTAGCCTGGGGGGTCAAGAAAAGCCCCATGTGGGATTTGAAGTTTGAGCTGAACTTTGAAGGAAGCTAAGGATTCTTAGAGGCAGAGGTGAAGAAGTAGTTCACTCCAGGCAAAGAAAAGATAATCTGTACTAAGTGCCAGACAGGTTGGTACACTGACAAAATCAAAGAACTTTTAAGGATTTGTGTCCCAGTACTTTAGCATTTCAATAATGGATCCATTGTTTCCTTAATGTCATAGATATGACATGTGATAGAACAATTCAATATGACACAATTATAATATATTAGATTTAGAGCTAGAAGGAAGCTTTGAGTCTGAAGTTAACTGACCTGCCCAGGGTCACACAGCTAGTCTCCAAAGAGAGACTTGAACCCTGACCATCCTACTTCAAAGTCTAGCACTCTACTCATTACACCATACTACCTATGATAGAAAAGAAAAGAAATTACAATATTTATTTGATTATAGCTCCAGAGTTGAAAAGGGATATGGTGGAGGTAGTTACCTTTAGGGCAGCTGGGCCGAGAAGGGGAAGATGACCAGTGTATAGTGGACCAGTGTATAGAGAAGCACTCACCAATCAGGGTGGCAAAGACCTAAGGGCAGAAGTTCCAGAAATGAAAAAGCCATCACATGTTCAGTAAAAAGAAAAATCCTGTTCATAAAAATGTTAATATCTATTTCTGAGGGTTGCTGGATTTGTATGGTAGTAGTCATTTATAAGCAACCTTTACCTTTTTTCTGCCATCTCAAATAAATTTGTCCCTCTTCTCCTTTAGGATTTTCTTTTCATTTGGGGGACATACACCTTTGTTGCAGTGGGACACCTGGGAATAACTAGATTGTTTTTCAGAGCATTTTCAAATTTCCACTGGTCATAAAAATAAAAAATGTGCCAACCACATTTTTTCCCCTTGGCATTCATCCCTAGGTCTACTTGTTACTCTCTGTGAGGAATGCAAATTTCAACCAGCTTGACCATCTGTTGTGTTTTTCAAACACTAACATCCAGAGTCACTAATCCACAAATAATGGACCCCTTAGATGAAGTGGAAATATAGGGCATCCCTTATCCCAAGGTTATATGCACATATATTGTTAATTTTTACATTTAGAAGAATTTAAATCAGGAGCAAAACTATCTAATAACTTCTTATCCTCATAAGACCTTCATTGACTAATTGATTTCTTTTTCTTACTTAATAAAGATCTACAAGCAGCCATTGAAGATGTGTTGTCAACCCTGAAGCAAGATGATGTGTCTGTCTATTATCTGAGTAGAACTTCTACCACAGATGGTGTTGACTCCCTGCTTGACAAATTGGACGAAACTTCTGATGAACCCATCCCAGAGTCTTGGAGGTCAGATGTTGATTTTTCAACTCCTGCCTTGTACATCTATACTTCTGGGACCACAGGTAAATAAAGAACGATGATCATAATGATGATAGCTAACAAGTTCTGAACAAACTCTTCAATGGGAGCTGAATATGGGGTTAAGATGATGGTTTTCTCCTTCTTTGGAAAAGCTGATGAGACAATGAATGCTTTGCCTATAACAGATCTTATTTCATAACCTGATCCCATTTAGCCTCCTACAAAAGAAAAGCTTGTTTCACATATGCCATATATTTCATTACCCTTCCTGGAACGGTACAGATTAAGAGTTAGCTGATAACTATAAAAATATTTATTTTTTGAATCAAATGATGATGAATGAAATCAGTTATGGAGTAAATTAATAGTTGGCAGGGTTTTTGTTATTTTAATGACTATACAAGTCCCACATCCAGAACAATAATAATAAATAATATGTAGACAAACAAAATAATAGCAAAACTAGAAGAACTTGGGCTAAATTCAAAAAAGTTATACTAGAAAAAAACCCTTGGTTTAAGGTTGTAAAATCACTCCCTAAAATCCTGAGAGCTCAATAACCTCCCTTCTAAATTTAGACATTTCTTTCTTTCTTTTTTTTCCTGCCTACTAGCCAAATTAGAATTGCCCTGGACCCTAGGGCAACTTTGGAAAGCTCTGAGAATGGGGCCATCTTTGTAGGGATTTAGGACCTGGGATAAATTATACTGTGTAATTGAATTTATCCCATCCCCCACCACTCAAAACCATTCATCTTCTTAGAATTCCCTTAATAAGTCAGAACCCAGAGCTGAAGTGGCAGGGTTTCTGAGCCTGCCCTGATCCAGACTCAAATCTGAGGATAGCCCTGGGTCCATAGAGTCTTAGAGATTTTTGATCCTTCACCCTGTTCCTACAGGGTTCATAGTATAAGCCAGGTCACTTCTGCCAGCTATGGAGCCTGAGAAGCTTTCTATGGAGGGCATCAAAGGAAAGGGTATCAGAAAATTTGGTGCCTCCTTAAGGACTATAATTCTAGCTTTTTACATCCATTCAGAGTCATTTCCTCTTTATGGACCCATCCCTACACTCATACTAGAATGTTGGCAACTTGTCATTTTTGTAAGATGTTTTGCTGTAGTAAAATTTTCTCTGAAACAGTTACTTAACCCGGAGCCCATAAACTTTTCAGAAGGTCCATGAACTTGGATAAAATTATGTCTTTATTTTCACTAACCTTTCACTAAAATTTAGCATTTTCCTCAATTATGAATTTTTAAAAAATCATTATTATGAGAAGGGCTCCATAGGCTTTGCTACACTGTCAAAAGGGTCCATAACACAAAAAAAAATGGTTAAGAACCCTCACCCTAAAGTATGGTATTAAGGTTGTGTCTCTTGTACTTCTTGTTGGATTGTTATAACTTCAGTCTGCCTCAATTTCTTCAAAATAAGGGTGATAACAGCACTTACCTCCCAAGGTTATTGTGAAGATAAAATGAGATGATATTTGTAAAGCATTTAGAACAGTGCCTGACACACACAGTAGGTACTTAATAAATGCTTGTTGTCTCCCTCCGTCCCCCATTAGGATATCAGAGTATTTGATCTAGCCACTTTAATCATTTTAAATGTTGATCAAATATATTGTTTGCTTTTAAATGATCAAATGGTTTTGTATTATGTAAATAGATCAGTGTCTATGTTTTTCTACATGTATTATTTCCATACATATTTATTTCCATATATGTAGAAGCAGTGTAATGGAACAGATAGATTACTAAGCTTGAAGTTATGAAGACCTATACTCAAATCCCACTTTTATTTACCAACTGTGTGACGCTAGGCAAGTTACTTAACCTCTATATTAGCACTGTGCCTGGCATGTCGTAAGCGCTTCATAAGTGACTATTGACTGACTATATGTCTCAGGTAACTCCCTATGACTTATCTACTACCAATTAACAAGCATTTATCTGCTGAGCAGTGTGTGCTACACGCTCTCTTAGGAGTTGTGGATCCCAAGGCAAAAATGAAACAGTCCTTCCCCAAGGAGCTCTGTGTACATTCTGGAGGAGGAGATAGTGTGTACACTAAAATAAATGCAAGGTAATTTCACTGGGGAGGCGCTAGCAGTTGGGAGAGGGAGGAATCAAGAAAGACTTCCTGTAGGAGTTAGTGTTTGAGCTAAATTCTGAAGGAAGCTAGAGATTCTAAGAGACAGAAGTGAGAAGGGTGTTCATTCCACGGATGGGACAGCCTGTACTAAGTGCCAGACAAGTTGGTACCCTGATGAAATTATAGGTCTTTCAAATATTTGTGCCTTCATACCTTAATATCTCAATAATGGAACCATGGTTTCATGAATGTAGGCACTCTTTCTGGTGGTGCAGATTGCAACCCATCTACATCTACATCTTCTTACCCTGTTTGACCCTTGTTTCTATCCTCTCATAAATCCACTACCCAATGCACTATAGCAGCCTTTCTTTAGATCTTCTGATACTGTACAGATACCATTTCAGCTGTCAGGCTCGAAATACATGATTAGCCACCTCCATTTCCTAGAAAATATATTTGATCGCATTTCTTGCACACAAGTCAACATGGGTTGCAAACTTTTTTCAGAGATTGTGGTGTTCTATGATTTGCGGCCATGAAACATAACGAGTACCAATCACACAACCTCAGTATGGTTTTCTATTTGTTTACTATTTTTTAAAAAAATTAATATTAATAGAGGAAAATGCAACTTTACAGGCTTTCCTTCAAGTTGTCACCTGTATACGTAAGTTCCTTGAAAGCAGGGACTACTCTATTTCTGTTTTTGTGTTGCCAGTGTGTAGGACAGTGTCTGGTGTCATCAGCGCTTGATAACTGGTATTGAATTGTTGTTCCTCCTTCATTTTCAAAGAGGACCAATAGTAGATTGCTGTTGGAGTATGAGTGATGTCTTGACTTGTGCCTCAAAATGTTACTGAATTGAATTGAATTGAAGAGCCCTTGACAGCTACAACAACCAAATGAATATTGGCAAAATTTGAATGACTTGAGGGCAAAAGGTCTAAAATACAACACATTATATTACTGAATCTAGTAACTTACAGGGTGAAAACCATGAAGATAAGAAAATAAGGCCAGAATAAGGGTCATTAACCAGGAGCACAGTGAGAAATGGAAGGAGGCTCTAGTGAGACAAAGAATAGGTTTGGGTGACATGAGACAGAGAAATGAAAATATGGGAGATTATGATCAGAATGATAAATTCAGAGTTCTAAAATTATGAAGGTGACATAGTTATTAGTGATGATGTATCTACAACATGACCAACACTATGAGTGGCTGAGGTGGAGTCACAAGTAAAGGTCACAGGCAACTAGGTGGTACAGCGGATGGCACATTGGACCTAGAGACCAGAAGACCTGAGTTCAAATTTAACATAAGACATTTCCAGCTGTGTGGTCCTGGACAAGTTACTTAACTTCTGTCTGCCTCAGTCTCTTCAAAATAAAGATAATAAATAATAAATATGTAATGTAAATAATAAATAATAACGCCTACCTCTCAGGGTTGTTGTGAAGACAAAATGAGATCGTATTTGTATAGCACTTAGAACAGTGCCTTGCATATAGTAGGTGCTTTTGTTCCCTTCCCCCTGCCCCCCATAGCAGATTGAAGCACTAGCATGCTAGTGTGTTTGAAGGGACAACCAATATTTATATTGAAGTCCCTAAATGTATAGAAAGGGATCAGTTGGAGAGAGAGAGAAAGATTGTGAACCAGGTATTAAAATCTTCAAGAAAGGAGAAAGGGGGGAAGCTAAGTGCTGCAGTGGATAGAGCACTGGCCCTGGAATCATGAGGCCCTGAGTTCAAATGTGGCCTCAGACACTTACTAGCTATGTGACCCCATTAGATGGATGGATGGAAGGAAGGAAGGAAGGAAGGAAGGAAGGAAGGAAGGAAGGAAGGAAGGGGAAAGGCTATCTTGAAGCCAGGAAATCACAGATATAGATGGATGGAGCAAGCTCTTATAGGAAGAGAAGTTGCTGAATTATGGTGGCAGAGGGAGGGTCTGGAAATTGCTGTAGGCAACAAGAAGTATGTCACTTCCTCTTCCTGGCCTAGGGGATCAGGCAATACCATGGGAGAAAAAACAATCAGCATTGCAGAGTGAGAATAACCAAAGATAGACTACTTCCTGGAGGGAACCAGGCTTCTGTGAATAATAGAAGGTTCAAGGACATACAAAAGAAAATCTTGAGGATGAAAGGAAGTTTGTTAATCATCAAGCACCAGTTCTTCAGGGAACAATAGAAGGAAAGAGAAATGGGACCAGGTTGAAGAAAGATTGAGCTGGATGAGAACAAGAGTATGAAGTGAAGTAGGTCAGTAGATATACAGAGAGACAGATAGATTGATCAATAAATAGATATATTGATAGAGCATTTATTAAACACTTAGTATGTGCCAGGCACTATGCTAAGCACCGGAGATACAAATATATATGAAAAAAAGACAGTCCCTAACCACAAAGAGTTTATAGCCTAAAAAGGAAAAATAACACAGAAAAGGTAGCTGAAAAACAGCAAGGTAGTGCTGACGGAGAAGAGATAGTGGAAGAATCCAAAGAGTTAGAAATGGATCTGAGAGAGAAATAAGCATGGCTAGTCTGGGCATTTCCTTAGAAGCATATTTAGATTGAGAAGCCTGCTAGTGTAGAGATAGAGAAGTGCATGGAGTCAGGAATGGAGCCAGGAAAAAAATGAGTGTGAAAGGGGAAGGAGAGGTTTCCTCCCAGGAGACAGTGACTCCAAATCACTAGAAAGAATGGAAGAAGTCAACATTTGCTATCCAGAGGTACCAATTGATTGGAGTCTCCATCCTATAGGGTCTTTTGATGATAGAAGACAGCACTGGTGTGCTGATCCTTCCCCAAACACCAAGGAGCTGAGGATGGGGTGGTAGTGGCAGTCAATAAACATTTATTAACCATGCATTATGTACCAGCCACTGTGCTAAGGCAGTTAGTTAAAGTCCATATATCTGTATTCCCAGGGACTGGACTGAATTAACAAATGGTACCAACTCAGTAATTATATCCCAGAAAGGCAAGTGATAAAATATACGCAAAAGATATATCAGAAGTAAAACAAGAACAGATGATACAGTAGATTTGGTATCTGAAATCGTAATCAGTTTGGCATACAATCTGGTGTCTAACATCTGGCCAGAGTCGTACTAAGCCTGGGGTCCTAGCCATTCTCTGCTATATATATCCCTCTAGGATTTATAAGGGCAAGATCCTCATGTTTGGCCCTCTCCATTAGAACTCTGTCACCATTTTAACATCTTTTTCTGGTCCTAGTTCCTTGGTGCTCTTTGGGAACGGTGGATATTTGTAAAGTAGATGGTCCTACATGCAGCTTGGAAACTCCATCCTCCTCAGAGACCATGTGTCCCCTCACATTTGGAAGCAGATATCTTCCTACCTACATGTCCCAGAAATCCTCTGTGAATAAGAGGGAATGGGACAAAAATTAAATGGAGACATGACTTACTTGCCCACTCACTTTATCTTTTGAAAGCTGCTTCCTCTCCCCCACTCCATACCTCAAAACACTTCACCAGCCCTCTCCTCACTTACTCTTGTCTCTGAAGAAAAGTTGGTCCTTCCTTGCCAAAGTCAACCCCTTTACCAGTACCCTTGAGCCTCTCCCTTCCTGTTTCCTACAGTTTGCCAGTCAGTCAACAAGCATTTATTACACCCTTACTATATGCCAGGCACTATGCTAAGTTCTGGGAGATACAAAGAAAGACAAAAACAATCCTTGACCTCACGGAGCTTACGTTCTTTTTTTTAATTAAATTTTATTTTTGTCAGTCAACAAGAATCTGCCTTCTCTCCCTCACCACTATCACACCCTTGAGAAAGAAAGAAAAACAAAACCCCTATTACAAAAACGTATAGCCAAACAAAACAAATTTCTGCATTGGCCACATCCCAGAAAAAGATTTGTCACAATGTGCATTCTGAATCTATCACTTCTGTGTTAGGAGACGAATAGTATGTTTCATCATGAGTCCTCTAGAATCATGGTTAGTCACTGTGTTGATCAGAGTTCCTATGAAGTCTTTCAAAGTTGTTTGACTTTACAATATTGCTGTAATTGTATGAATTGTTATCTTGGTCCTGCTCACATCGGTTTATATGAGACTTCCTAGGTTTCTCTAAAACTGCACCCTTCATTATTTCCATCCCCTCAATACTATGTCCTAGGTCTCCTTACTCTTTGATTGTCAAAAACCTTAAAATGATTGTCTACCCTAGCTGCCTGTTTACTTACCACCCACTTTCTTTTCAATCCCTTGAAGTTTGGCTACTGACCCTACTACTTGCTCTCTCCAAATATGTCTGTGGGGTTATGTTTATAGATAGATGGATAGAGAGATAGAGACAGATGGGTGGACATAGACACACACACACAAACATACACGTATATATATATACATACATGTATATATATATCACTATGTTGAAGTACATTTATAACCTTTCATAGATTAAAAACTACATCAGGACTTTTAGAACACCCTGTATATGGAACAATTTGGATTTATCTCTTCATGTTAACTATTCAAGTACAAGCAGAAAGACGAACTCACTTTGTGACCCTGAGCCACCTAATTTAGTACCAAAAGTAAACAGGATTATGCAAGTCCCTGTAGTAAAGGGAAGAGAGAGTTTTTCTAATTGACAAGGGGTTCCAGTACAAGCCTATTCTGCATTTTTTGTTGGGTTAAATAAAACCAGTACTATATTTGATGTCTTGTTAGCCTGAGTGCTTACAAGGAAAGCCGAGGGGCCCTTTTAGGGAGAGCAAAACAAGTCCAGATACTGATGTTTCCAAGGTTTTCCTTGGGTGGGGACATAGCCAAAGAGATCTTGTGAAATCTGTCCCTTCTTTCTCTCTGCCACCACTACCACTTAAAAAAAATTATACCCATCAGTCATGTGAGAGACCCAGTTGACACATGAGTTACACTAAGGTGAGACAGTTGACTCTGCCAGGAAGGATATGAACTTTGAGTTGTTTTTGAAGTGCATTTTGTTCCCAACCTACAAACCCACACCTAAACAGGAATTCTCCTCCCTAAACAGGAATTCTCCTCCCCTCCACATACATAGTATCCCAAATGAGTGCTCCTTTGGCCTCTACTCTACAAAGGTTTTTATGTAAGTTGTTTTCCCATAAAAACTGGTGAGGTTTCTAGGCTAGCCTACAACAGTCTATTTAATTGATAATGTATCTGAAATGTAGTATTGTGCTGTGGAAACTAATTGCCCTATGGGAACAAAAGTTCTATTGGAAAATGCATTTTCTACTAATTGGAGTTCAAGTTTGGAACTCTGTCTCTCTGACTAGTCCCTCCACCTGTAATCCATGACTCTATGGGGATATGGAGTTGATTCAGCAGGGCCTACTGACTATATCAACCCACAAAACCCTTTCCTTCTCCTAGACTAGCTCCTCAGTTTTATTGTTTTCCCTTTCCTTTCTTTTCTGGTTCTTCGGGTCAGGTCCTACTATTTCCTTTTCCTGAGGATAAATTTGTGATTAAAAAAACTCCCCGCCCTACGTCCTTCTGCCCACTTGCCTTCCTTTTCTCACTCAGACATTGTATGGAAAACTGCAGGTCAGGGCACAAAAGACTGAATTTCAGTGCAAAACCTAACAGAACCTCAGCATTGAACCTCACAGGTCATACAGTCCAACCCATACCTAAATGGGAATTCCCCTCCCCTCCCCCCACACAATGCGCTTAACAAGTGTTTGTTCAGCTTCTCCTGAAAGGTTGGGGTGGGGGAACTCATTCATTCCTATGGTGGCCCATTTATCTTTGGGTCATCCTTGATTGTTAGAGTTTCCTGTAGAAGGTGGTACTTGATCTGTGTCTTAAGAAAAAAAGACTTTATGAGGCAGAAGGGAGAAGGGAGAGCATTCCAGGAATTGGGGAGAGCAAATGATGAGGCACAGAGATGGAGTGTGGTTTGTACGTGAGGACAAGAGAAGCTAGTCTGGCTGGATCGCAGAGTGGGGGAGGAGAGTAAAGTCCACTGAGGCTGGAAAGAGAAACTAAGCAGTAGAATTTATGTTTGATTCTAGAGGCAATGGGAATACACTGGAGTTGATTGAATAGGGACATAGTGAGTCTGAGGAGTTTCTGGTTCATCTAGTTTGAAATAGCCAACAGAAAACTAGTGATGAAGTATTGTGTCTCAGGGGAGAGAGCAGGCCTGGAAATCATGGTCATAGAGATGATAATTAAACACATAGGAATTGATGAGGTCATCGAGAAAGACTATAGAGAAAAGTGGGGGGTCAGAGCCTGAGGAATACTCACAGCTTGCAGATATGATTTGGGTAATGAACCAGCAAAGGAAACTGAGAAGAAGCAGTCAGACAAGTTGGAGGAGAACCAGGAGAGATAAGAGACACAAAAACCCAGAGAGGAGGGGGTATCCAGGAGAAAACTATGAGTCATCAGTATTAAATGCTACAGATAAGTTGAGAAGGGGACAGCTGAGTGGCACAAGAGGTAGAATGCTGGGTCTGGAGTCAGGAAGACTCATCTTCCTGAGTTCAAATCTGGCCTCAGACACTTACTAACTATGTGACCCTGGGCAAGTCATTTAACCCTGTTTGCCTCAGTTTCCTCATCTGCCAAATGTGCTGGAGAAGGAAATGGCCAATCACTCCAGTATCTTTGCCCAAAAAAAAGAGCATGGCTTACAGATGGAGGGAGTAGTCAGGGAGACAGAGTTCCAAACTCGAACTCTAATTAGTAGAAAATGCATTTTCTAATAGAACTTTGTTCCCATAGGGTGGTTAGGTTCTATAGCACAATCCTACATTTCACATACATTATCAATTAAATAGACTGCTGTAGGCTGGCCTAGAAACCTCACCAGTTTTTATGTTTTTTTATGGGAAAATAACTTACATAAAAACTTTTGTAGAGTAGAGGCCAAAGGAGCACTCATTAGGGATATTGTGTGTCAAAAGAGGCAGGCATGACTGAAAAAAGACTTAACAACAAGGTTGAGAAGGATGAGAAAAGACCATCAGATTGGGCAGTTAATAACTCCTTGGTAACTTTGATGAAATAGTCTGATGAAAGTTTTTGAAGAATGAGGAGACTTGGGTATGTTTGCCAAGTCTTCTAAAGCGTACATCTTACTGTGTTTGCTACCTCCCGTACCCCTTGCCTGCTTCCCACTCCCCCACTTGCAACTCCCTGTTACCTCCAGGATCAAATATAAACTCTTCTGTTTAGCATTGAAAGCTCTTTATAATCCAGTCCCTTCCTATTTTCTGATTCTGTTGTGCTGAGGTCACATTTGAACTCAGGTCTTCTTTACTCCAGGTTCAGTGTTCTATTCACTGAACCATCCAGCTGCCCTCAATGCGTTATAATGAAGATCAAATGAGATACGGTATAGAATGTACTTTGCAAACATTAAATGCTATATAAATATCATCTGTTACTACATGCACCTACCTCCTCACAGGATTGTTATGAGGAAAGTGCTTTGCAAATCTTAAAGCACTATATATGTGAATTATGATATGTTTGCAGTTGGGTTCCCTCAGCCTATTCAGTCTTTCTGCTGTGTCTTTGCAAAGGTCTCCCCAAAGCTGCCGTGATCAATCATCGGCGCATATGGTATGCCACTGGCATATTCCAAGCAAGCAATGTCACTTCAGAGGATGTGATCTATACTTCGCTGCCCTTGTATCACAGTGCTGCCCTCTTGATTGGATTACATGGATGCATTTTAAAAGGTAAGCTCTGTACTTTTCATCAAGTGTTAGGGTTCAGTCAACACCTACACCTCAAAAGAACTAACATAAAAGGGCTTGCGGTTTAATAGAAAGATTACTGAGACGAGGGTCAGATCATAAATCATAAAAAAGTTAATCTCAAAGGGTGTGTTGTGAGTTTCACTTAGGTGTGCCTAGGAAACCCAAGACTTCCACCTTCCTCAATCTCCATCCCCAATTGCAGTTTACCAGCCATTTTTCCCCCTGGATTGGTGTTGAGGTGGTCATGATGACTCTAACCATGGAGACTCCAAAGTGCTTTCTCTGATTCAAGTTCTAGGGAAATAAAGAAAGAGGATGACAAAGTGGAAGACAGGCAAGAAAAGGCAGAAGAATCCCAAGGCCTAGGCAAGTGAGGGGCACGGAGACCCAACTGCCCAAATACCTTTATTTGTGCCAACTTAAAGATTCAGTGTGCCAGAATTCCTCATGGCAGAAATACTGTGTTGAGAGCAAAAAGAAATTTGAGAACCACCATCATAAGGATTTGGAATTGGAAGGGATGATAGAAATCATCTAGTCCCACCTCTCCATTTAACAAAGGAGGAAACCAAGGCACAGAAAGGAAGCAATTTGACCAGTGTTGTTAAACAACTGACTTCCAATTCAGTGTTCTTGGTCTGAGCTCTAGTTCTGCTGCTTATTAGATATGTGACCTTGGGGCAAGTCCCTTTACCCTTCTAAGGCTCAGTTTACAAATCTGTAAATTGGGGGGCAATGATACATGTGTTACCTACTTCATAGGGTCATTGAGGGGAAAGAGCTTTGTAAGCTGTAAAATTCTTCATAAACCTTGAACTCCTGGTATTGGCATTGTCCCCTGTTGTCTCTGACAGGAGAAAGTGGCTAATCAAGTCTTATGTACCCTCCTGAAACAAAAACAAAGGGTTCTCAATTTTTCTTATCCTTCTGTTTCTAGTATTGTTGTTCAGTCATTTCTGAATCTATGTGACCCCTTTGGTGATTTCTTGACAAAGATACTGGATCAGTTTGCCATTTCCATCTCCAGTTCACTTTACAGATGAGGAAACTGAGGCA
>NW_020954626.1:1454058-1454129 GCF_900497805.2 Vombatus ursinus
AACTGAGGTTAAACGACTTGACTTGCTCAGGGTCACACAGCTAGTAAGTATCTGAGGCATAACTCAGGTGC
>NW_020954626.1:1454162-1475107 GCF_900497805.2 Vombatus ursinus
TCCTGACTCAAGATCCCCAATGCTACTTAGTTGCCCTGGTTTTAATATACAGCTCCTTAGAACACTTTAAGAAAATTGCACCATGTATTAAGGTAGAAGTTGCTCTGAAATGCTTTAGGGCCCTGTCCATGTTTAAAAACAATTTATAAATTCCAGAGCCTCTTACATAACCATTTCCAGAAGCCTTTAATTGTTCCCCACCAACATCAGGATCCAATTTCTCCCTCATTGCATCCCTTTCTACTTTATGACAATAGGGTACCTGCTACAGCTTTCCTAAAGAACTCCCAAATGTAGTGAGGATGCCCTGGTCACCATCAGTCCTGTTTCCTTTTCCAAGGCCTTTATCCAGTTGAGTGTGGTACAATTCAACAAGCTTGTACTGAGTGCATATTGAGTCAGTCAATCATTCAATAAATATTTATTAAGCATTTACCGTGTGCCAGGCCTTGTGTTAATTACACTCTTGAGACACCAAGAAAGTCCGAAGATAGTCCCCTTAAAGTACTTACAGTCTAACAGGACCGTTTTGTGCTGGAGACACAGTGAAAAGTGAGGCCTGTCCTTAAGTTGCTGATGGTTATCTGAAGGGATAAAGCATGTATCCTAGGTAATTTCTTGTTGTTTTATTGGAAGAGAAAACTCCCTCTGTCAATGCAAATCAACACATGGCATGATGTCATTATACTTTTATAGTCTTAAGAGAGTTTGCTGAAAGCACTGAGTGGTTAAGTAACCTGCCCAAGGTCACATGGTCAGGATGTCTCAGAGAGGCCTCAGGTGGTTGACTTTGAGGCCAGCATTCTGTCCTTTATGCCATACTGCCTCTCACCCAGATACATAAGCACAATATAAATTGAGGAGGTGGTGCCAACCTTTTGCCATATCCCTTAACATGAAAACCATCACCCTCTCTTTACCAAGTTGAGAATGTACCTGGAGGGTATGGTGGAGAAGTCCCAAAGTACTGTAGCCAGGTGAGAAATGAGATGTCTGAGCTGAGCTCTCTCCTGAAATGGAGGTTTGGAGTTTATGGCCCCATCCTCCAATCAGAGGGTGTTGATGTGATCTTACAGGATGATAAGGTTATCCCAAGAATAAGATTTCTGGGGCATGATAGAGAAATCAGAGAATACCTCCCTCCATCCAAAAAAAAAAAAAAAAACATGAAAATAAACCGGCACTACTTTCTGGTACTTTGGTTCAGAGGTTAGTGAAGAAAGTTGCAACTTTGACTTGCAAAAATTATGTTACATTTATATCAAGGGCCTACTATGTGCCAGGCACTGCTAAGCACCAGGAATAAAAAAGGAGGCAAAAGACAGTCCCTACCCTTAATGAGTTTACAGTCTGGTTTCATGCACATTTTCCTAATTTATCAGGGTTGGCCTTACTCAGAGTGTGCTATACTTTCAGGGCTCCCACCATCAAGAAAGTATAGTCCGAGATGACTCTGGAAAATAGATTGCTTATTCCTGCCTGCTGCTAGGTGGTCATCTCATTGAAGGTGGTCATCTTGTCTTCTCATGAGGCAGTATATTTGGATTGAGCGCTGGACTTGGAATCAGGAAGGACTGTCCAGATTCTACCTCTTAGACTTACCAGCTGAGTAACTATGGGCCGATCACCAAACCCCTCTACAGCTCAGTTTCCTCATTTGTAAAATGGAGATAACAATACTTGTCATATTTTCCTCACTGAGTTATTGTGTGGCACAAATGAGGCGATATAGCAAACCTTAAAGGGCTATTTAAACAGTTGTTATTATCTTCTGCAAATAATAGCATTGATATAGACCTTAAAGGATTGCAAAGCACTTTACATCTATTATTATCTCATTTAGGTGCCATGGTCTTTTCATTGTCACAAGTCCTTTTCAAATGGTTACACTCAATTGAATAAAGGTTGTAATCTTGCTTTCTATCTGTCAAGGCAAAAAAAAGGGTTTCACCTAGAATACCATCCCCACTCTTCCCTGAGAAGCTAAGCCAAGCACATCCTCTATACCAGGGTCTACTTGTATACCTCTATACTAGGATTTGTTCTGTGAAGTTTGGATTCAGTTAAAGGGCCTTGACCTAGAGGGCCACATGTGGCCTCAAGGCCGCTGGTTCCCCACTCCTGCTCTGTACCATGAGAGGCTCCATAGGGGAACGTTAATAGAGATCTTTTTGTAAAGATCTTAACTTCAGGCCTTGGGATTTTATGTATCAGGGAGTTTAAAGATCAAACAGTATACAGAAATGTATTTTTTATGATATTTTAGTCCATTCACATAAATAGTATTTTCCTTGCCTGGTACAGAAATCCTATTTCCTGTCAGTAGATATGATTAAAATTGCTTGTCATGCTTATGGAGATTTCGAGATTCATGCAGAGCTTGACTTTCCAATCTTTTCCTTAAATAAGTCATAAAACTAGAATTCAGATATGCACAGATAGAGAACAGTTGCAAATTATATGCCTTGGCAGCTGTGGCAACCCTCAGCCCTCAAAATATTCATGCATTTTCTGATGAGTGTTATTAGAAGGTCAAGTGTCTTTTTAAGCCTCCCGTAAACACAAGAATAACGTTTCTTTCTTGCTTATATAACAGCCAGTCCTAGTCGTGTGTCACAGAATGCTAGATCCAGAAAGGATTTGCAAGATTTCCAAATTCAATTCTCATTTGATAGATGAGGAAACAGACCCAGAGTTAGCTAGTTAGTCAGGTTAAGTGATTTGCCCAAGGTTCTTTGCTTAGTTTAAATTACCTATTTAGTATACAAATTATGAAAGCCAATTGAAATCCCTTTGCAGAGCCTGTTCTTACCACATACATGCTACCTTGCAAGAAAAAATAGCACTGGGATTTGTTTTGTTTCTAAATTTAATGCAATCCCGTAAAAGGTTTATCCTTCCACCAGTGCATATACAACTTGCAGACCTCTAAGTAGAGATAGTCTATGTGAGATGCCAAACATTCATTACCTGGTGGCCAACCTTCTAGTTAGTAATGAGCCTCCCAGAAATTAGTTAAATTGGATCTCAGATGATAAACCTTCCATTGCTGGGCCCAGACTTAGAGTCTTTCCAGCTTGATAGAGGACGTGCCAAAATTTACACCCAACTGGCAAAGCCTCTGAGAACCCAGGGTCGCCTCCATACCATGACAAGATTCCATAATAGAATTTTAGTGAGGTCTTTCTGTGAAGACCTTCTCTTTAAGCTTTGGGATTTTATGTATCAGTGAGGATAAAGATCAAACAATAAACAAAAAAGTATTTCTAAGCATCATCTTTTTCTTTTTCTGTAAGATTCCAATTGTACCATGATAAATAGATATAGGAAGATGCTAATATTTGAATTTTCACTTACCAAAGAAAATAATGAATAATTTAATTGGAAAGAATGCACCAAAACACCTTTGGGTTTCATTACTGCCCACTTATATGACAATTCTTCATCTTCTCTGGTTTGTAGGTGCTACGTTAGTTTTACGTACCAAATTTTCAGCCAGCCAGTTTTGGGAAGACTGCAGAAAATACAAAGTGACAATTATACAGTACATCGGTGAGCTGCTTCGGTATTTGTGCAACGTACCCAAGGTAAACCCACACATACCCAAAATGTTGACACACCCTGATATACGTTGACATACCCTGATATGGTATTCTCCTGTGTGCCAGAAGATTGTAGTGCATGTTGGTAACTTGAGCTAAAATTAGCATCACCTTTCTTCATCTACAAGATCTTTTTTTATGACTGAACCACCAGAACTTCTAACTTTCTGACTGATGTTCATCAGCGAGGAGCCATGAGGTTAGGAGCCACAGCTGGACCAGGACAACAGTGAGCATATACGGGTTACTCATTCTAGGCCTGTAATCCTAGGGGGCATATCAGAGTAGGTTAGATTCAGGAACCCTGTAGTGGTTTTCTCAAGATGCTTTTTCCTTCCGTTGCTATTCGTTCAATCCTCTCCAAATGAACCTTTCCCTTTCCCACATCCGATTCTTTGCTCATGTCATTCTCTTCACCTGAAAAGCCATCCTTACCATCACTGCCTATAAAATTCTTCTCATTCTTTAGATCTTTATTTCTTTCGTGAAGCCTCCTCTAATCATTTGAACCAGAACTGAGCTCTCCCTCCCGTGAATTTCTGTAACATTTTGTACCACTTTCATTTATTACAATACCATTGGGCCATCTTTTGTTTCAATTCTTACCTAGCCTTTAATCATCAACTGGGCGTGGCCTCAGACAAAGTGAGACCTGGGAAAGACCTTAATTTAGAAAGGCCAACATCACCCATTGCATCCTGAGCCATCGCCAGTCGTCTCGACCTATTGTCTTGCTGCTGGGCTCCAGTGACTCTGGAGGAGAGAATAAGGCTGATGACTTTGCCCAGCTCTGCCTCACATAAATCCAATCCACGAGCAAGTCAAGATATCACCCTCATGATGTCATTGGTCCTCTTCAAGAATGAAGGACAAACAACAACAACCTTGTAAAGTAGTTACTTGCATACATATTTTAAGGGACCAAATAAAACAATCAATATTTATTGTCCCCTATGAACAAGGTACTGTACTAAGTGATGTAGAGTATATTAGGGACACATAACACAGAATACCTACTATTAAGGAGTTTATTCTCTAATTGAGATGTAATATGTAGATTTGGAATAGTAACAAGACAAGGTAGTATGTGATCAATGATTGTTGTTGTTCAGTCATTTCAGTCATGCCTGACTCTTCATGACCACATTTGAGGTTTTCTTGACAAAGATACTGGAGTGGTTTGCCATTTCCTTTTCTACATCATTTTATAGATGAGGAACTGAGGCAAACAAGGTTAAGTGACTTGCCCAGGGTCAGACAACCGATAAGTGTCTGAGTTCAGCTTTGAACTCCCAAAGATGAGTCTTCCTGACGCCAAGCCCAGCACTCTATCCACTTTGCCACCTGGCTGCTCCGTGATCAATGATAAATAGCAAATAATGGTACAGAACTGATCATAGAATCATAGAATCTCAAAGTTGTAAGGGCTTCTAGTCCTCCCTGTACTTGAAGAAGAATCTTCTCTACAGTGTATCTAACAAGTGGTCATCCAGCATTCACTCGAAGATCTCTATTGAAGGGAAATCCCCTGCCTCCCAAAGCAGCCCATTCCACTTTGGGATAATTCTAATCATTAGAAAGTTTTTCCTTACATCAAGATTAAATTTGCCTCACTGTAACTTCTACCCCTTCTTTGCTTCTTGTTTTTCCCACTAGGGTCAAGTTGAACAATCTGTTCCCTATTTCATATGACATGAGATCATCCTTTTTGCTAGGTCTTCTCTTCTCCAAGCTCTGAATATGCTCAGTTCTTTCAGCAGAATCTAATATGGCATGGTCTCAAGGTCTTTCACCATTCTGTTTGCCCTCTTTAGGATATTCTGCAGTTTATTAATGTCCTTCCTAAAATATGGCACCAGGAACTGAACATAAGATTCTAAATGGGTTATGATGAGGGGAGAGTACAGGGGGACTCTCACCTCCCTAATCCCAAACACTATGATTCCCTTAATGCAACCTAAATTAGCATCAGTTTTGGTTTTTTGTTGTTGTTGTTGTTTTTCACTGCAATATCATACTATTGAATCATATTGAGTTTAAATCTATTAAAATTTCTGGATTCCAAGAAGACATCTTACCTTCTACCCAATCTGGGCTTGAGGTCTTCACAATCCAGAAGTTCTTAACCTGAATAGATTTCAAAGGGTCCATGAACTAGGATGGGGGAAAAATATATATCTTTGTTTTCACTAACTTATTCTAAGAAGGGGTCCCTAGGTTTCACCAGGGATACACAATAGAAAAAAAGATTAAGAGCTCTTGTCATAACTGGTAGGAAGGCTGACTAGCTCACCAGTGGACAGAGTTAAACACAAGAACTGGTTTTTTCATGAAGACTGTATCTGATATTAAAGCTGCATTTTAGGTAGACTTAGTAAGTTTATGATGGCCACTTTTAACTGGCAAAGAGTGAAATAAGAATACATCAAGATGATTTAGATGCTGGATAAATGTTGATCGATTGATAATGGGAAAGGAAGAAGAAAAGAAAGAGTATGGGGAAAAACAGCATTCCCCTGAGTTTACACTTTTCCCAAGAAACGTTATTGAGCCCTCTTGGCTACAGATGAACTGCTTGATCCAAATTGAAATTTCATTTTTCAAGGTTTGGAAAAGCCTAGCCCCTGAAAACCCTTCCGGGTTCATGAACATAGCCATTTCTGCTCTGGTTGTAATTTGTGGTCAGTTCAAGGAATGATTTATTTATTTTGTCACCCAGCAAAAAACTATAGGATTATAGGTTTCTGGAATAGACCTTAGAGATTCCTAGTGAAACTGTCATATTTTGCAGCAATCTGAGGCCCAGGGAGATAAAATGATTTACCCAAGGTCAAGTAGGGAGTTGTGACAGGACAAGGATTCGAGTCCAGTGATTCCATATCCAGATTCTGTCCCTCTGTGAGCCTGTTTCCACACCAGTAAAAACAGGAGGTTAGACTAGGTAAGAATAATAATAATAATAAAAATAATAATGATATTTATATAGTGCTTACTATGTGCCAGGCACTATGCTAATTGCTTTATAATTATTATCTCATTTGATCCTTACAACAACCCTGGGAAGTAAGTGCTTTTATTGTCCCTGTTTTACAGATGAGGAAACTGAAGCAAACTGAGGTAAGTGACTTGCCCAGGTCACACAGCTAGTAAGTGTCTGAGGCCAGATTTGAACTCAGGTCTTCCTGACTCTGGGCCTAGCACTCTATCCACTGAACCCAGGGTCACACAGCTAGTAAGTATCTGTCTGAGGCTAGATTTGAACTCAAGTCTTCCTGACTCCAATCCGGGCATTCTATCCACTCTACCACCTATCTGTGATTCTGTGAACAAGAGACAGGTGGTAAGACTGGGTCCTTTTGAAAGAGAAGTGATGTCCTAGAAGTCAAGCCACCAAATCAATGAATGTTGTAAAGGTTAAAATACCAGTTATTTCATCCTGATTGTTCAGCAGGTTTGCCAGGTGTCATTTCAGTAATGCCCAGGACAGCATCCTTGGCAAAAAAAAAAAAAAGGCTCCAACCTCTCAGTGTCTGCTTATTTTATGATTGATTTTCTTTCACAGTAGTATCCCACCTGGCCTTCAAGGTCATATTTTTCTTGATTAAAATACAGTAGCCCATATGGTCCCCATCTGTTGATCTTTTCTTCTCTACCTGTAATGCACAGCTTGTCAGCTACCAGTCTTATGGGACAGTCTTTGTTGTTCTTATTAGTT
Source organism: Vombatus ursinus (assembly GCF_900497805.2). Lineage (NCBI taxonomy): Eukaryota > Metazoa > Chordata > Mammalia > Diprotodontia > Vombatidae > Vombatus > Vombatus ursinus. The sequence continues at coordinate 1,461,480 of NW_020954626.1, forward strand.
CTAATGGGAGCTCCCTCAGTACTTCAGGATAATAAACTTGTTTATGCTTAGCTATCTCCAAGCACTACACAAATCTTATTAGTGTGTTGCATCTCAAACTTGCTGAAAAATTAGGGCAGAATGATTGATAGTTTATGTCTTTAGAACAATTCCACTGATTTAGAGGTCAAACCCCCTGACATCCATTGTCCCAGAAGTAGAACTGGGTTGTCTTCTTGCATTAGAATGTGAACTTCTTAAGGAAGGAATCATCTTACTTGCTTGTGTGTGTATCTCCAGTGCTTGAACATAATAAGCCTTAATAAATGTTCTGTCTTCTCTCTCTATCAATCCATTTATCTACCTAGATGCAGAGAGTATGCCAACCTGAGAAGAGATTTTCCTTGCCTTTTACTGATTTCTGTGTAGGGCCTTTAGCTTCTCATAAAGAATTTTTGAATATTATAGGCACTGATCAAAATCCCAGAGGAACGCTTTTAAAAATTGGACAGCCACTGGGTCATAATACTCATCCAAATAGGAAACCTACATCTCAGAATCTTAGAGTTGAAAAAGACCTAAAGGTTATCTGGTTTAAGAATGTCAAACCCAGATCTTTGTTTAGTACCACTCCTTCCCCTCCAAATAATATTTATCCCTTTGATGACAAGTCTTTCTGAATGGAAAAAAATGTGTAGATGGAAGTTATTAGATTAATTCAAATAAATGTCTTTTTGAGTTTGAGACCTAGTCAAGCCTCCCATCCAATGCAGGAATTACCCTTCCAAAATCTCTAACAGGATCTCATGCTAGCATTTGGTAGCTTTCCCTTGTTCTTGTTGACTTGTTTTAGGCATGTCTGCCTCTTCTTGGTGCTATTTAGGGTTTTCTTGGCAAAGATACTGGAGTGGTTTGCCATTTCCTTCTTTGGCTCATTTTGCAGATGAGGAAACTGAGACAAATGGGGTTAAGTGACTTGCGTAAAGTTACACAGCCAGTAAGTTTCTTAGGCCAGATTTGAACTCAGGAAGAGGAGTGAGTCTTCCTGACTCTAGGCCCAGCACTAAACCCCACTGCACCACCTAGTTTTTCCTTCCTTCCTCCTCCTCCTCCTCTGTTCTACACCTGAAAACCCTGTTACTTATTTCCCTACTCTCTGTGCCTTTGCTCCAGTCTCTTGACAAACTGGTGACCCTTCTCTTTGCCAAGTCAACCTCTTCTACTTGTATCTTTGATTCCCCTCCTCTCATCCAAGAGGTTGTCCCTTTGACCCTGTCCTCTCCTCCCAAAATGCTAATTATAGTAAGCTTTATGAGTAACTAGTCTAAGAGATGCCCACTCTTACTCAATCTTCAATTTCTTTCAATCTTCTTTCTTATGGATTTATCCAGTGTTAAAGCTTCTCTGGCCATCAGGCAATCCCATTTCAGAGAAGTTGTAGCCTCTGCCTCAAAGGTCTCCCAGGTCCTCTGAAACTTTTGGAACTCACAAGTTAGAAGTGTCCATCAATCCTTGACAGAATCCCACCAGGGCAAACTTGCCTAATTGAATCCACGTTCTATCTACATTGGGAGCAGCAGTGAGGTTACCAAAAATAATACCAAAGTAGAGAAGGATCCATCCTTCCTCACCTTTCATATGATGCCACCGGGGGAGCCATAGCCAAGAGAGTTCAGCCAGAAGTTGTCTTCCCTTTTAATGGTCCACTGAGTCATTAGCTCTTCTAATGGCTCAGTAGTCAATTAAAGAATTTTTCATTGCTTCAAATTATGAACTCTTTATGAATTATGAATTATCTGTCATAGTCAGAAGCCAGTTCCAGAACACAGTAGACCAGGAATATCTGCCCACATGCACAGTGATATCAAATTCAAATAGAAATGGATCTCTGCAGACTGCAAATTGACTTAGAAAACCACAAATTAACATTATCTATGTTGTATTTTTATTTTGATAAACATTTCCCAATTCATTTTAATCTAGTTTGGGCTGCACCCTGCAAGTCTGATATCTCTGTTGCAAGGGATGATCCTTATAGGCTCAAGTATCTTTGCTACTTTTGAAAAGGGAAATAGGGGGCAGCTAGTTGGCACAGTGGATAGAGCACCGGCCCTGAAGTCAGGAGGACCTGAGTTCAAATCTGGTCTCAGATCAAACACTTGACACTTACTAGCTATGTGACCCTGGGCAAAACGCTTAACCTCAATTGCCTAAAAAAGAAAAAAAAAATGTAAAAAAAAAATGAAAAGGGAAATAAAATAGAGGCAACACCATAAAAGAGAGTTGCTTTGAGCTCAGTTACCTCATTCTGAGCATCCACCTTCTCTCTAATATCACCCTTCAGTAGAAAACAGAAAAATTGGTAAGCAGTACCCAGTCAATCAGCAAACATTTATTAAGTGCCCTACTACAGGCCAGGCATAGTGCTAGTTGCTGGGGACACAAGCAAAAAATCCCTACCTCAAAGAGATTACATTCTAATGAGAAAGAAGACAAATGTACGTATGCATGTGTGTGTATATGTGTATGTATATTCAGTATAAAGTGAATGAATATAACTTAGCCAAATACAGAATAGTTTGGGAGAGAGGGCTGTAACAGATGAGGTGATCAAGAGAGGTCTCATGTAAAAAATGTTGCTTTAGCTACATTTGAAAAGGAAGAAAGAGACTCTTCTGAGGCAGAGTCCAGGAGGAAGTACATTCCAGGCATGTGGGATGGCCAGAAGCACAAAGACAGGAGATAGAATGTCCCATGAGAGGAACATAAGAACATGTGAGAGAGGGCCAATGTGACTGGATTTCCAAGTGCTTGAGGAAGAATCATGTCCAATAAGACTGGAGAGATAGGTTGGGGCCAGGTAACAAAAGGCTTTGTTTTTATTTTGGGGGGAAGCAATAAGGATTAAGTGACTTGCCCAAGGTCCCACAGCTAGTAAGTGAGGTCAAATTTGAACTCAGGTCCTCCTGACTCCAGGGTCAGTGCGCTATCCACTGTGACACCTAACTGTCCCTACAAAGGGCTTTAAAAGATGAATAGAGGAGTTTATATTTGATCATAGAAGAAATAAGAAGCCGACGGAATTGGTTGAGTAGGAAAGTCACATGGTTAAATCTATGCTTAAGAAAAGTTGCTTTAGCAGCAGTGTGCTAGATGGACTGGAGTGGTGAGAGACTAGAGCCAGGGTGACCAATTATGATGATGATGATGATGACAATGATGATATCTAACATTTAACATTTGGATAGTGCTTACTGTGTACCAGGCACTGTCCTAAGAGCTTTACAATTATCATCTCATTTGGTTCTCACAACAGCCCTGAGAGGTAGTTGATATTATTATCCCCATTTTACAGATGAGGAAACTGAAGCAAACAGAGGTTAAGTGACTTGCCTAGGATCGCACAGCTAGTAAGTGTGTGAAGTTGAATTAGAATTCAGATCTTCCATCACTCTATCCACTGCCCTACAAATCATTCCAATAATTTAGGCAAGAAGTAATGAGGTTCTGAATGAAGATAGTAGCTGTGTGATAAGTCAGATACAAAAGATCTTGTGGAGACTTGACAGCTGATTGAATATGTGGGGTGAGGGAGAATGAGGAAACACTGCAGTGGCAAATGGCTGGACATTAACCTGATCCGTTCCAAACATTTATTTTGTCTGTTAGCAGTTTTCCCCAAAGGTTTTCCCCCCAGGTTTGCTACAGCTGAAATTAGCTGAGCAATAAAGGGTTTGTTTTTTTTTTTGAAGAACTTATTCCAAGAGGAAAATTAAGCAACTGCTGTAAGTGAAGATGAGAACCTGTTATAAATATGGAAATAACACAACTTCACAATCAGGTTGGCTTCACAACCAGGCAATTATGCAATCAACAAACATTTATTAAGCACTTTGTGCCAATCACTTTGCAAGGTGCTGTAAATACAGGGAATCTCCACCTTCAAGGATTGTACATTCTAACAAACTAAGGAAACACGAAAATGTTGTCATGTTGTTGTCAAACATTTGTTTGTCAAAACAGCTTCTTTTTGCTGCTTCCAAAAGATTGCAGTCAGAAAAACCTGTGTCTGAATCCTGCCTCTCCCTCTCAGTTGCCGTGTATCTATGTTTTCGTGTAAAGAGATCTGAATTTGAAGTCAAAGACGCTGACTTCAAATCCCAGCTCTGACACTTAACTAACCATGTGATCTTAGACAAGTGACTTCACTCCTTTGAGTCTCAGTTTCTTCATCTGTAAAATAGGGGAAATAATACCTATAGCACTCATCTCATGGACTTGTCAAGAGGGTTAAATGAGGGACGGGTCGTCAAATGGTAAAGTGCGAAAATCTTGAGGAACTCTATAAATGCCAGCTGTTATTATGCTTAAGTAGAACACATGAAGCTGATTTGGAACTGGAGGACCTAGGTTCAAATCTAAGCTTACTTACTGCCTTTGTGATCTTGGGTAAATCACTTCAACTCTCTGGGACTCAGTTTCCTCATCTCTAAAATGAGGGGGATTAGACTGGATGACTTAAAAGGTCCATTCTAGCCCTGCGTCTGTTTTTGTGTGAACCTGAGATTACTACTGGAATGATTCTTTGGCCATTACTTTGGTGAGAAAGCAGTATAATAGAAGAAGGACTGAAGGCTTGGATACCTCCTGAACATGGTCACTAGGTGTTTACACTTCATTGGGGCCAAACCTTAGCTCTGGAGGAGGGCCTGTCTTTCCTGAGGTCCTCTCAAGTTGTCTTAGGAGGACAACTGCTTCACCTCTTTATTTTTGTTGCTCTACATTCATTTCGTGGTGATTTTCTGTCTGTTTGTGGAGGAAATTGGGAGAGCCTGGAAATTTCTGACCTATTCCACCATCTTCCCAAAATGCCTTTTGGCAGCTCAGTTTTCTGTATTCTAATAGTCCCTAAGAAGAAATAGCATAGAAAAAGAAGGCAATCCATAGGTAATCTGACCTGTTCCCATTTGGAACTGACTCATGTTTATGTTACCAGATACCTCCATTAGAACTACCAAGAGCTCTTGGCACATAGTGATATCAAGTTTGTTGGTCGGTCAGGTTTTTTTGTTTGTTTTTTGGGAGAGGATGGAGTAAGACCAGACTTCTCATTTTATTGATATAGAGAACTTCTGGTAAGGAAATTGCCTCTACCAATGGAGTGTAACAACTGCTCTGCAAACTTAGAGAGTTTCCTGTTGGACTTAGAAGTTCATTGAGATAACCAGGGTCACACAGCCAATATATGTCAGAACCCAAGTTCTTTCTCGCTCTGAAACCACCTCCCTTTTTCTTATTCCCAGTTTTTAGCCTTTTTCTTCTCTATTTTTTACTTTTATATCTCCTTTCCCATCTTATTCTATCTTTTCTCCTGTTTTCTTTTGTCTGTTTCTCTTCTGATTTTTCAACTCCTCAGTTGACCTTCTATCTACTGCTCCTTATTGCTTTTCCAAGGTTGTCTAAATAAATCCAATTTCCCTCTCAGGAAATATACTGAAGGCATAATAGCAGGTAGAGAAGACATGCTTAACATTCCACTCTCCCCCCTCAAAAATAATCCTACAAGTAGAAGAAAAGAAACCCAGGCAACATCCTTTCTGACCTAGCAATGTCATTGCCTCAGCTGAGAAATCTGCAGAAGTGGAGTTCCACCAAGAGACAGAAGTAAGAAGATGCAATGCACAGAACAGGTGTTCTGGGTGCGTGGGAAGCAGGCAGCACCTTGCAGGTGCAGAGCTTACTTGTGGTTAGGAGTGAGCAAGAGCTTACTGTCACAATACCCCAGGCTCAATTTTCATCATGTAACACAGGGATCATTTTACACACTTACACAGGATTAAGAATCTAAGCGGAAAATATGTACAGATGCACACTTCTGGGGAGCCTGTACCCTTCTCCCATGTCTGGTTCCCACCTAAGCCTACACTTGCTAATACCTGATTTTTTTTTTGTTCCTCATGCTACTCCAAATAAATAAATGTTTATTGATTGATTGATTGCTCTCCATCAGGGAGTTGGCTTAGTTTCCGTGCCCCTTTCCTCCAGCCCCACTGTGAGAGCCACTCCTTCCTCTCAGTCAGACACTGTCGTTCAAACTGTCATGGCTCCCTCTGCCCAAAATGACCTCCTCCCACTCCCCACTCCCACTGCCTTTCTCCTCTAATCAGAAACTATGCCTTTCATGTTACAATTAAAGAAAGAGGATTCAAATGTAAGTGTTTCTGTAAGAAGTAACTGTGACTTAAATCAGGATGAAGTATGGCAGATTCTATGATGGGAAGGTAAAGTATCTGTAATCTTGGATCAATTTCACATTTACTTATCTGTGCACTTGTTTTCCCCCAATAAAATATAAGCACCCTGAGGGCAGGGCTGTTTTGTTTTGGGCTGTGTATCTCTAGCATCTAACACAGTGGCTGGTATATAGCAGTCACTTAAATGCTTAATTAAATGAATGAATAAGGGGACATTCTGCCAGTCCCTCCCCTCTAATGTAAATATAAATATATGTATGTATTTTTAAGTAGTTATTTTTTATTTTTAATTTATGGAATAAAACAAGCATTTTAATAGCATGGTATAATTTTTAAAAAAGGTGATTGCACATGAAACTTCAAGTCTACTATGTAGTACATAGTTATTTGTATGCTGTCTCTCTCATTAAAATATGAACTCCTTCAGAGCACAGATCATGTGTTTTTACCTTTCTTTATATGCTCCGCACTTTCTGCAATACCTAGTACTTAGTAAACTTTTGATCAATGGTGTTGACTGACTGATGTCAAGAGAAAGAATGAAAACAAACTTTCCCACTTTACAACCTGCCCAGCCATACACAAACACTTGCTAATATAATATAAACCCTTCTTTTAGCCTGTAACATTTAAACAAGTCTTTTCCTAGTGCTTATTTATAGTGAAGCGTATTCCTCCTAGGCCACCTGAGGCAATTGGGAGATGGCTTCCTCTCATTCTTCCTGTCCTGTTCCATTGGGGCAGTATTATAGTCGTGGTTTTGCCTCTAATGAGCTGGGTGACCTTGGTTTAAGTCACTTAACCTCTCCATAAAGTGAAAGGGTTGGGCTAGCTGATCTCTAAGGTCCTTTGTAGCTTTAATAGTCTTTGATTCTATTTTTAGTTAACTCTATGCTAGTTGAATACCTCTCCCATAGGGCTATGGTCTCCAGTTTTCCTCTTGGTTATCCAGGACTTAGCAGAATCCCCGACAGACAGTAGATGTTCTTAATTCTAATACCTTCCCTCTATTGATTAGGTCCTATTTATCATGTATGGGCCCCTATGTGGCACAGTGGGTAGAGTGCCTAGCCTCAGATACTTAGTAGCTGTGTGACTTTGTATGTATTTGTTTGCATGTTGTCATCCCCATGGGACTGTAAACTCCTTGAGGGCAATCACCTTTATGAGATCATAAACTCTTTTTGCCTCTTTTTGTGTCCCTATCACTTAACATAGTACCTGGCACAATAGTAAGTGTTTAATAAATGTTGATTGGTTGATTGATTGATTGACAGACTGATCACCTCAAAGAAGCTACTTTGGTTTGTCCAAGCTAAGAGGAACTAGTTATACAGGCCCTACTGGAAATTGTTCTGCAACTTAAAAGTATGGCGGAGTAGGATTCTGCCATCCATGCCTTTGTCTCTGCTCACACAACGAGCATCGTAGACCAGGTTCTCATCACCTCTCAACTGGATTACTGAATGAAATAGCTTTCTTATTGTCTCCCTGCTTCTATTCTCTTTTATCCCTTATCCTAAGCAGCTAGGTGGCACAGTGGATAGAGAGCTAGGCCTAGAGTCAGGAGGACCTGAGCTCGAATCTGGCCTCAAATACTTAATAGCTGTGTGACTCTAGGCAAGTCACTTAACCCTGTTTGCCTCAGTTGCTCATCTATAAAATGAGTTGGAGAAGGAAACAGCAAACCACTCTAGTATCTTTACTAAGAAAATCCCAAACGAAGACACCAAGAGTTGGACACGACTGAAAAACGACTCAACAACCCCTCTTATCCATTTAATCCACCTAGTTGTCAAATGGGCATTCCTAAAGTCCACGTCTGACCATGTCATTCTCTGCTCAAGAAGCTTCATGCCATCCCATTGCTTTTTTAAAAAAATAGAAGCATTTCTGTTTAGTCTTTAAAGCCTTTACTGACTGACTCAAGTCTATCTTTCTAGGCTTATTATACATCAGTCTCCCTCACACACTCCACACTTTGGTCCCATTTATTTTCTATGCATGACATTCCATCTCCTGAGTCTGCGATTTGCACGGACCATCCCTTGTGCCTAAAATGTTCTCCCTCCTCACCTCTGTCTCTTAGAATACCAATCTCCTTTGGGGATCAAACACCACTTCCTTCAAGAGGTCTCTCCTGAATTCCTCAGTTGTTAGTGTGCCCCACCCTACTCCACTTCCGTCACTATGTGGTTTTGTATATATTCTGTTATTTATCTGTATATATTGTTATTTACTTCTCTGTCTTACTTATGCTGCATCTCTTCAGTAGATAGAATGTATGCTCCTTGAGGGCAAAGACTGTCTCACTTTTGAATCTGTATCCTCAGGGCCTGGCCTTAATAAAGACTTAATGAAGACTTGGTTGTTTGGAGAGAAAAAAAGCTCAGTGAACAACTAGACCATTTTGGCTGAGATGTAAAGTGGATGCAGAGGAATGGTGTGAGATAGGGTCCAGAAAAGGAGCTTTGTAGTTCTTACTTTGCATTTCCACCTCAACTAATGGTAGGCTTTTTCTTTACCAGGCACTGCCCTTACGATAGTCATTCAGGTGACTTTCCCTTGTGGTCTGGATTTGAAGTCCTTTATCTCTCATTTCAGCTCACTCTACCTCTGCAATAAAAGGACTGCACGGCAGATTCAGGTCATCACTAACATGGAACATAAAAAGTTTGCTGATATTTGTCTCAGTCCCCAGAAATGTCTTCATTACGTGACCCTTACCTCTTCTCCCCACAGAAACCCAACGATCGTGATCACAGAGTGAGAATGGCAGTGGGTAATGGCTTGAGAGCAGATATTTGGAGGGAATTCATCCACCGATTTGGAGACATTCATATTTATGAATTCTATGCCTCCACTGAAGGAAATATAGGATTTTTAAATTACCCAAGAAAGATTGGTGCTGTGGGGAGACAAAACATTTTGCAGAAGGTAAGAAGAAAAAATAATGGGAACGATAAATGGATTTAGTAAAGACTTATCTAAGGATAATCAGGATCTCTTTAAAGACAATTTCAAAACTTGAATGTCCAAACTTAAGGAAAACCTGAATAACTGGGCAAACAATTGATGTTCATGTGTGGGCCAACTTCATATAGTAAAAATGACAATAATTCTCCAATTTAATTTACTTTTAATGCACTACCAATAAAAATATCAAGGGGCTTCTTAATAGAACTAGATAAACATAATGCAATATATATTGAAAAACAAGTGGAGGCGAGTGTGACACACACCTGTAGTCTCTGCTCCTGAGGAGGCTGAGGCTGGTGGATCACTTGAGGTCGGATGATCTGAGCTACACAGGGCAATGGCCATTTGAGGGTGTACAGTAAAGTGGCACCCATATGATGAGCCTCCATCAACAAGGGGCTACCAGGCCACCTAAGGAGCCAGCCCAGGTTGAAAGTGAAGCATGTCAGAGGTTCTGTTTCTGGACAGTAGTGAGATTCAGGCCTGTGAGTGGCTGGTGTACTTCTAGTCTGTGAAGCATAGGAAGACTCAGTGTGAAAAAAGAGAAAAGAGAGGGAGGGAGGAAGGATGGAAGATCAAAAATATTGAGGGGCACCTGGAACAGAAAAGGTAGTGAAAGTGGTCTTGTACCATAATACTTTCTGAAACATTACAGAAGGTGAAAAAATCATTTCAAGCCTCTGTGAGTAAAGCTAACTTTCAGATATTTCTTAGGGACTATTTCAGAATCACTTTATCTTCAGAACATGGCAATTACTATACTAGATTGGAACCAAGCCAGTAGTCTGTCTCTGAGAGTGGCATCAAGAGATACATTATAAAAGGTCCTAGATGTTTTTCATCATGCCAACCTTGAAAAGTTAAAGATAGGTTCTTTTCCCATTGTGTGCCTCCATCTTACTTTTCCACTCATAACTAACAATGGATCTATCATTCATCAATTTATCTAAAACATTACTATATTACTGTTTGTATTTCTAGACCGTAACATTTCTTGATACCTCTTGAGAGGTGGTATGGTGCGGTAGATAGAGTCATAAAGACCAAAATTGAAATCCTTCCTCTGATATGAGTCTCTGTAGCCAGGATACAATTCATATATCTTCTCAATGCTCCAAAGTAGCTTTCTAAGACTATAAATTGGAGAAGAGCTGCCAATCTACACTGATGGATGGACTTTTCCCTACCAGGAATTCCCTATGCCAATAAATTACAGGTCCAGACCAAAAAACTAGAAACAAAAAACCCGTTTCTTAAGGTCTAAAAATCCTATAGGTTCATAACTTTCTCTATTAAGTAATACTTACTGATTCTAAACATACGTCTTTCAAGCTTCAAAGTGACTTTATCTTTACTTCTGGTGACCGGATATTTGGCGAGCAAGTCTGTATTCAGCCATTAAGATTATAGTCTGGAATTGTACCTCCCCTCCCCTTAAGTCATCATCTCTTCAGACTGGAAAGGGCTGGTTTTTGTCAGACTACTCTTTAATATCAGACCTTCCTTTCCCTAAGTTGTTTGGTACTGGGATCGTAGATCTAGAATTAGAAGAGATCTCAGAGGTCATGCAGTCCTACCTCCTTACTTTACAAATGAAGAAACAGAGTTCCAGGTAACACAGGTAGTAAGTGTCAAAGGCAGGATTTGAACCCAGGTCTTCTGACTCCAGCGCCATTGCTTGGTGTATTGTACCACACCATCTCCCCCATCCATCCCCCCAGAGTTCTCTTTACCTCCCAGGGCAGGTTCCCCACCCCTGAAAGATAGGTTGGACTTTGTCAATCCGAAATTGAAGGGAAGGGCATGCTAAGAAGAGGTTCTGGTATGAGCATAGGAACAAAAATGGGGAAGTATGCAGGGCCAGGGGAGGTAATTTAGCTTGACTGGACTTGAATGCCTGAAGGGAAGTTGTGGGAAATTATGTGATGCTCATTGTAGGGGAGGGGGACTCATTCCTGACAATGCTAAACTCTGGGTGACAGAATGTCAACATAGATATGTTCAGAATTCAAAAAAATCTACCTGTGAAAGAAATCATGCTCAAAATGACAATTCATTCTGTTTTTGCTAGAAGGCTGTTTCGTATGAGTTGATTAAATATGATGTAGAAAAAGATGAACCTGTTCGAGATGGAAATGGATACTGCATAAAAGTTCCCAAAGGTACCACTGACTTTTATTAAATTGAGTAATCTGCCTAGGCAAGTCACTTAACCCTGTTTGCCTCAGTTTCCTCATCTGTCAAATGAGCTGGAGAAGAAAATGGCAAAACCCTCCAATATCTTTGCCAAGAAAACCCCAAATGGGTCACTAAGAGTCAGACATGACTGAAATTACTCGACAACAGGTTTGGATGTAAACTATGAGACAATAGTCACAAAATACTTAGTAAGTTCCTACTATGTTCCAGGCACTAAGCTAAGTGCTTGGTAAAAATGATCTGAAAGTCCCATCATTAGGTCTAAGCTAAACAGCTCTAGGGGAAGAATCCTCAGCAACTCCAGTACTCTTGGAAAGAAAATAGTCATCAACAAGGGGACAGGCCCATCCTAGCCCTTTTACCAGCAGACATGTACTAGGATTTGTTTGGACTGTTCAGAGCTAATGTGAAATGCCTAATTGGTAGTCTTTCAAACTGCTTTATGTTCCAGTTGGGTTTATATGTCAGCCTCCTAGAAGATTGTTATTATTGAAAGTTACTGAAGTTATGAAATAAATAAATGAATGAATGAATTAAGTAAGTAAGTAATCCATAGTTCTCTTATCTGTCAGAATGCCTTTTAAGGAGCATTAAGGTAGAATAAACATAGCATAAGCTGTATCACTTTGGAAATAAGGGTTTCATTTAAGTTTTAAGGACCATAAATGAAATGCCAAAAGCTACCAACTATATAAGGTTATTCTTTTACCCCTTATTTAACGGATGTTTATAAATGTCACAAACTGTGAAAATATAGTCTTTAATTTTTAACCTCAAACTGTCTTATATTATTGATAATGTTTACAAACTGATATTTTTGCAATAAGAGATAAACAATTAGTAGAATTATAGTTGTATATTGGTCTAACTACGCCTGTCCCTTCACACAGGTTCAGATCTCACCTCTGCTTCCAACTGTGTGAGCATGGACAAGTCACTTAACTTTTAAGACTTTTACCTTACCTGTGAGAAGAGGGGTAATACAACCAGGTTCCCATTAGGGCAAATAGTGAATCCCCTCAAGTGGTGACATGATTTGAATTTGCACTACATTATTTCCATTGGGCTGGAACTAGTTACCATAATTATAACTTCAAACAGCATGAATTTAAAATATATTTGTGCTCACTTCAGGACATTCATTATTTGCATTAAACAAGACCTCATTGTAATAACAGTGACCTCTCAGAATTGTTGGGAGGATCAACTGCAGTAGTATTAGTAAGGTGGTTTGCAAACCTTAAAACACAATAGGAACGTCAGCCATTGTTGTGACCATTGTTGTTATAGAGTCAAGCCTGGTGCCACACTCTTCATTTGACCTTAGCCAAAGGGCCAGTTGATAGTGAAATTTGACGATGGTGAAAATACCTGCTTTTCTCCTTCTTCTGTTATCTTAGGTGAAGTAGGATTATTAATTTGCAAAATCACACATCTCACACCATTCAGCGGCTATGCTGGAGGAAAGACTCAAACAGAAAAGAAAAAGCTAAGAGATGTCTTTAAGAAAGGTGACGTCTATTTTAACAGCGGTGACCTCTTATTAATTGATCATGAAAACTTCATCTACTTCCATGACAGAATTGGAGATACTTTCAGGTTGGTTTCTCTTTATTATTGGACAAAACAAGCCAAAAAAAAAAAACCAAAACCCTATGAAATTGGAATTGTAATCTTTAACCCACATTGGTATTTAGTCGCAGGGAAAGGGTCTGGAAATAGGATTTCATTGGTGTAGGGAATTCTTAAGTGGGGGATTCCATTTACCAATGCAGGTTAGTGCTGCAACTTTTCTAGTATTAGAGAATTGTCATAGAGAAGATACCTTACAGACAATGACTTGCCCAGGGTCATAAAGCTAGTATGTGTCAGAGGCCAGATTTGAACCCAGGTTTTCCTGACTTAGAGACCAGCTATGTCGTGCCACCTTTTTATTCTGGTAACACATGTTGTAAAAGTTGCTTCTACAAGTTTGATGTGTCAAAGAAATCTGATCATGTCACTAGAGAGAGAATCAGAATCAAGAAACCAAGGCAGCATAGTGTGGTGGAAAGAACACTAACATGGAAATCAGGAGAGGAGTTTAAATCCTGGCACCAATACATAATAGCTATGTCTGTAGGCACAAAACAAAGTATATTGTTGTTGGTGTTGTTGATCAATGATTTCAGTCCTCTCTGACTCTCTATGACTCCATTCTTTTTTTTTGTTTGTTTG
>NW_020954626.1:1475154-1517930 GCF_900497805.2 Vombatus ursinus
CTCCAGGGCCGGTGCTCTATCCACTGTACCACCTAGCTGCCTCTGTGACCCCATTCTTGGCAAAGACGCTGGAGTGGTTTGCCATTTCCTTCTCCAGCTCATTTTATAGATAAGGAAACTGAGGCTGCCCTAAAAAAATATAAACTAAATATAATTATGAAATTCATTATGGGAAAATTTATGATCCTGAGCATCTCCCGTAGATGAAGACAATATTTTAACAATGGAACCACCATTAATCCATGCTGTGTTTCTAGTAGATAACTTTCACCCAACAGCCAGGTGGTGCAGTGGATAGAGTGCTGGCCCTGGAGTCAGGAAGATTCGTCTTTCTAAGTTCAAATTTGACCTCAGACACTTACTAGCTGTGTGACCCTGGGCGAGTCACTTAATCCTGTTTGCCTCAGTTTCCTCATCTGTCAAATGAGCTGGAGAAGGAAATGACAAAACATTCTAGTATCTTTGTCAAGGAAACCCCAAAAAGGATCACAAAGAGTCTGACATAACTAAACAACAACAACTTTCACCCTAAGTCTGTGCTTTTGCCAAAAAAGTTTCAGAAATGAATAGATATCATTCTAAGATGACAGAAATTTTAGTTGCTACTCAGTTCATTTGTTAATAAGCATAACAATCATAGTTAAGAATTTGTTAAGCACATCCTTTGTGCTAGGTACTGTGCTGGCTACTGGAGATACAAAGATAGAAGTAACAATCAGCTTAAGAAGCTGACGTTAGGGGCAGCTAGGTGGCGCCATGGATAGAGCACTGGTCCTGAAGTCAGGAGGACTTGAGATCAAATCCAAACACCTAACACTTACTAGCTGTGTGACTTTGGGCAAATCATATCCAGTTGCCAGGGAAAAAGAAGAAGAAGAAGAAGCTGACATTATATTTGGGGAGAAAAACACATCTATATAGTTGTATATATAAACTATGGGCAAAATCAATCTATGGTGATTTTTGAAGGGAAGGCACTAGCAGCTGGACGGATTGGGACAGGTTCCTCACAGAGAAGGTGAGCTTTGAAGGACCCTGGAGTTCTAAGAGATTGGGAGGAGGAGGCAAATGTGCTTTCCAGGCATGGGAGAGAAGGGCACATAGAGGGGAGATAAAGTATCCCATATGAAACTTCAGGAAGGTCAGTTTGGCTGCACCGTATGAAGGAAAGTAATGTACAATAGAGACTGAGATGGGGCGAAGAACCTGCAGCCTCGAGGCCACATATGGCCCTCTAGGTCCTCAAGTGTGGCCTTTTGACTGAGTCCAAATATTATGGAACAAATCCTTTTATTAAAGGGATTTATTCTGTGAAGTTTGGATTCAGTCAAAAGGCCACACTTGAGGACCTAGAGGGCCACATGTGGCCTTAAGGCTGCAGGTTCCCCACCCCAGTCTGGGAGTTTCCAAGAGTGATTATGAAATAAGATCAGGCCAAGCCAGACCAGACCCTACCCTAACCCCACAGATACATAATGGAAAGTGACAAATGTATTACCACAAATTTAGGCAGAAATTAACCTGCTGTCTTTCCCAAATCTAGGTGGAAAGGGGAAAATGTGGCAACCACGGAAGTCGCCGATATCGTGGGACTGGTTGACTTTGTCCAAGAAGTTAATGTTTATGGCGTGCCTGTACCAGGTACGTGCAAAAACCATTTGAAAAACTTAAACTAAACTTCTAGACAAATGGAACATAGTTTTAACCCTGGGACAGAATTTGCCATCTATTCCCTAAAAACTATCCAGCGAAGCAGTTCTTTTCTTTCAACCTTGTATAGGGACTAGACGCAGGTCAAATGTGGCCTCAGAACCCGCAGATTCCCCACCCTGACCTAACCTCTCTCTGAGTCTGGTTTTTTTTTTTTTTTTTCATTCTGTAAAATGAGAGGGTTGGAGTAGATGACATTCAAAATCACTTGCAATTCTAGAATAGGGGAGAAGTCTGGGGGAAAAAAATCGAGAAATGTTTCCTTTAACTTTTCACACCTAAACATGAAGGCAGAAGAGTAGAGCAAAGAGAAAAGAGAGAAAAAAGGTCCCTTTCCTTCCCACCAGGTCTGCCAGGCACACGACTCACTGACTCACCACCCCAAGTTATTATTCTAGGGCATAGTACCATTCATTTATCTGCCTCCCTGTGAGCAGTGTTTTGCGATTCTTACTTGTTTTGCAAGCAAGAATCCAAAGTTCTCTTTTTCCCTTAAGCTGGAGTAAGATTGATATTCTAATGATTAATGCTTGATGTAAGCTTTGAAGTTTGCAAAACACTTACCTCAAAGTTGTAGAGGTAAAAGGTGCAAATATTATTATGTGTTATTATGGCCATTTTACCTCTGGGGAACCTAAAGCCTTACAAGATTAAGTGACTGACCTATGGCCCCACACACCTGAGGCAGGATTCCCAAGGAGGCCTCCTGACTCCAAATCTAGTAGGAGAGCCATCAAACTAGGCTGCTTCTCAAAAACAAACAAATAAACAAACAAACGTTCTAGAGTTGCCCTTGTCTGCCAGATCTTCATTTCATGGTAGGAATTATAACTGTGTCCCAGGTAACTGAGATTTAAGAGAACCTAGAAGAAAAAGAATCCTAACATAGAAGAGAATATACTTAGGTAGCTCATTAAATCTTAGCCTACCTAAGTATTAACTGAAATATAGTGTTCAGATTATGGGAATTAATTGTTGTTCAGTCGTTTTTCAGTTGTGTCTGACTCTCCATGACCCTATTTGAGGTTTTCTTGGCAAAGATACTAGAGTGCTTTGCCATTAACTTCTCCAGCTCATTTTACAGATAAGGAAACTGAGACAAACAGGGTTAAGTGACTTGCCTGGCATCACACAGATAGTGTCTGTGTCTGGATTTGAACTCAGGAAGATGAGTCTTCCTGACTGCAGGTCCTGTGCTCTATCCACTGTGCCACCATCGAAATCAATAGTCCCATTTTATTCTCATAGGTGTTATAGAAAAAGAGCTTCATTTTGAGACAGGGGATCTGGGTTTGAATCCAAACTCTGCTATTTACTACTTGTGTGACCTTGGGCAGATACTAAACCTCTCTGGGTCTCAGTTTCCTCATCTGTAAAGTGAGGAGGTTGGCCTCACTTTCAGCTCTAGGCCATAAATTTAGGGATGGAGAGGACCCTAAAGGCCATCTAGTCCAATCCCTTAACTTTACAGATGAGAAAACCAAGGCTCAGTGGTTTTCCCATGACCCCATAGACAGCAAGTTGGTACATCATCTCTTCCTCCTCTTCCTCCAAACCCAATATTTATACTACACCTACCTAGAAGACCGTGCTCAGGGCTGTCTCACAGCATTATGAGGTGACTCTAGGTTCTTACAGGCCATACCAGTGACACACAAGTTCTAGGAGCTCCTGGAAAAACTTCAAACTCAGGTCTTCTGATAAGGACTGTCGTGTGAGGACCAGCCTATTTTTTCTGAGTTCCAGGCTTATTCTCAAAGGTTAGCCCACCAGAAAATGACTTCTTTGGCCACAGCAACTCTGTGTGTGTGTGTGTGGGTGTGGGAGTGGGTGTGGGTGTGGGTGTTTTAAGTTTAATGGTATTTTTCCCCAGTTACGTGTCAAGAAAATTTTTAGCATTCATTTTTATGAGATTTTGAGTTCCAAATTTTTCTCCCTCTGCTCCCCTCTTCAGAAAATGGTAGGCAGTTTGATGTAGTTTATACACGTGCTAGCATGTAAAAATATTTCCATATTAGTCACAGTTGTGAAAGAAGAAACAGATCAAAAGGAACGGGGAAAAAAACTGTGAGAAAGAACAAAGTAAATGAAAAAAATATGCTTCAATCTGTATTCAGAGTCCATCAAAGTCGCTAGGGCTGTTTAGCCTAGAGAAAAGGTGATTATGGGGAGACATCATTTTTATCTGCATTATTTGAAGGAGTTGACTTGTTTTGGGGAACAGACCTGGAAATCAGAAAGGCATTTTGCCTCAAAATAAAGAAAAATAACTTTACAACAACTAAGAATTTTCTACAGTACAATGAGCTGCCTTATTGTGGAGTGAGCTCTCCATCACTGAAAGTATTTTAGTGGAAGCAGGATAAATGATCCATCATGGATTTGAAAGAAGGGATTTCTTCCTTGGATGGGAGGTGAGACTAAATGACTTCCAAAGCCTCTTCTAATTCTAATCTTCCAAATACCAGGGTATATGTTACCTGATCTCCAGTCCCCTAGAATTCAGTCCAGGTCTAGAGTCATGGTAAAAACACAGGTTGCCACTGGACCCAGATGGCTCCAGAGGAGAGAGTGAGGCTTGCACAGCCCTCCCTCACTTAAATCCAATTCACTTGCAAGTCATAGCATTATCTTCCTGATGTCTTGGTTTCCTTCGAGAACAAAGGACAAACAAAAACAACAGGTCTGGACCATGGCATTTACCCCATCTTGAGTCATGCTTAATCTAACAGATCCTTGAGAAGCCTTGTTAGGTCTGGAGCCAACATGGAGGTTCTTACCTGCTTTGGGGTAGACTTGGCAAGGCTTTTTTCGTACTATCCCTAGCACAGACTTGAACTAGGAGTGATGCAGAACCATTCCCAATGAGATCATCTCTCTGGCCTGGACCAGAACCGGACTGCCTCCTGGGAGGGCAGAGCTGTTAGTGTATACATCCTCTTCCCTATTAGAGAGTAATAATTTACATTTATAGGGTACTTTAAGGTTTGCAGGACACCATATCTGCATTATCTCATTAGAGTTTCAACAATCCTTATGACGTTATGTACTATTCCCTTTTGTAGATAGGGAAAGTGAATGCCTCTTCCTTCTCCAGTCCCTCTTCTATTCAGCCACTACAGTGATTTTCCTAAAGTAAAGGTGCAGTCATGTCACACACACACACACACTCACACTCTCTCTCTCTCTTAATAAATTCTGGTGGCTCCCTATTGTTTTCTGGATCAAATACAGAATGTTCCAAATTCAAAATCCTTCATAACCTAGCCCCCTTCCCACTCTTCTTACACTTTATTTCCCAACAGTACTCATTGATCCAGTGACACCGGCCTTCTGACTATTCCACAAACAAGACACTCCCTCTCCCAACATTTTCTCTGCCTGCCCCCCAAGCCTAGAACACTCTCCCTCCTCATCTCTGCTTATGTCCTCCCTGGTTCTTTTAAGTCCCTACTAACCCTGTCATTTGTCCTCTTTGAAAAGGAAGAATGAATAACAATCTTGTACAAGAAGCGTTTCCCAGCCCCTTAATTATTTCCTATTTATCCTGTATTTAACTTGCTTTGCATATATTTATGTGTTGTCTCTCCCATTAGAGTGTAAGCTCTTTGTAGACAAAGACTGTCTTTTGCCTCTTTTTTGTGTCCCCATCACTTAGCACAGTGCCTGTTATATACTAAGTGCTTAATAAAGGTTGATTGATTAATTGATTAACTCAGAGAGGTTAAGTGACTTACCCAAAGTCACACAGCTAGTGTCAGGTGGGATTTGAACATAGGTCTTCTTGGCTTTGTCCAACACTTTCTACTATTGTCATGGTACCCTAGAGAAGCAGAGGGAACTATACTAGTGTACTCACTCTACATGCAATGTATCTTCATTTCTTCTTCTTCTTCTTTTTTTTTTTTTTTTCAATTAACAAGCTTTGGAGAGATATTTAGGAGGTTGCTAAGAATTGTCTTAAGGCAACTACCTACCTGTAGAAACCAAAAAATAAAGTGGGAGGAAAGAGGGTGCTAAGCTTAGCCTTCCTCATTCCTGGTGTTTCTTTTTTGTTTTCTACCATCTTTAGAGAAAGAGATAAACACACAATCACCTTGGGAGAGGTTTCCAAAGCCAGGGCCCTCGTGACCAAAGTAAGCTTGTTTCCCCTTCTCTCTGATTACATATAAATAGTTCAGGGAAGTAGAACCGACCTCCCCCTGGAACTGTAAGATTGGGTAGAAGCAATATTAATGCCCAATTAATATGGGTCTCACAAGAAAACAATGATAATTGTTCTAAAAACACTTCTCCATTTACTGTCCTGCCTGGTCAGGAGGAAATAAATGCTATTAGGATGGTAATTATCCCAAACACTTCTCTGCTTTCTGCCTGCATGATCAAGATAAATCCCTTGCTCTTAGGCCTGGTTTTCTCTAAAAGAATGGTCACCTTATTGTATTAACTTGCTTCACTATAAGGGCATAAAATAATCCCATCTTCTGCTTCCCCTTTATTCCCCACTCCCCTTTGTTGTTGTTGTTCAGTGGCGTCAAACTCTTTATGGCCCCATTTGGGGTTTTCTTGGCAAAGGTACTAGAATGGTTTACCATCTCCTTCTCCAGCACATTTTACAGATGAGGAAACTGAGGCAAACAGGGTGAAGTGACTTGCCCAGGGTCACACAGCTAGGAAGTGTCTAAGGCCAGATTTGAACTCAGGTTTTCTGACTTCATGCCCAGCATTCTATTCACTGCGCCACCTAGCTGCCTCTATGTAATTCTTACATAATTCAAATTCACAGCTTCCTTTATAGTATTATAGCCTATTAGTATTGACAATAAAATTTCGACTATGGTAATCTCTCAGTTATCCATAGCAATTGGAGTGTGTCAATAACAGTGACTAATTCCTATGTAATCCCAAAGCTTCATTTTATCCAATGACTGGGATTTTTTCCCTCAACAAACCTTCCATAAGAGCTGCTAATGAAGAGCCAATTTGCCTGGTTTGTGTTCAAGTTTCTTTCTTCTGTCCAGTCCTTCCCTCTAGCAGAAATCCTAACGAGATGTGATATAAGAAAAACTGAGAGACATAAAACAGAATCTGAAGTCCTAGCCAGCTCACAACTAGGTAGATAATCAGTTTGCTGAATAATTTGGTATACTAAAGACAAAAGGCCAAGGTTTCCCCACTGCATTGGGGCCATCTCCTGTTATCCTAATCCAGGGGTGGGGAACCTGCATGTGGCCTTCTAAGTCCTTGGGTGTGGCATTTTGACTGAGTACAAACTTTACAGAACAAATCCTTTCAGTAAGGAGATTTGTTCTGTGAAGTTTGGATTCAGTCAAAGGGCTGCACTTGGTACAAATTTTACAGAACAAATACTTTCAGTAAGGAGATTTGTTCTAAGAAGTTTGGATTCAGTCAAAGGGCCGCACTTGAGAACATAGAGGGCCACATGTGGCCTCGAGACTGCAGGTTCCCCACCCCTATGCCCTGATCTATATTTTGCCACTCACTGGACCCACGTGGCTCTGGAGGAGAAAGTGAGGCTGGAGACTTTGCACAGCCCTCCCTCACTTAAATTCAATTCACTTGCAAGTCATGGCATCATCTTCCTGATGTCATAAAAAGATCTATGAAAGCTGGTAACTGTTCAATGAATGCTGGTTTAAAAGCCCATTCTTTTAGTCATTCAAATACTTTCCCATCATGTGTCAACAAGCATTGTTATACTACTGGTCATTCTTTCCCCAGGTCACGAGGGTCGAATAGGGATGGCATCCATCCGGGTGAAGGAGAACCATGAGTTTGATGGGAAGAAGCTCTACAAGCACCTTGCTGACTACCTGCCTAGCTATGCAAGGCCTCGATTCATCCGGCTTCAGGTATGAATGCCAAAGAGGCAAGTGAGCCATTACTTTTCCTAAGGGAAATCCCAGGAAGACCCTGACCCATCCCTTTAAAGTGCCTACTTGGCCTGAATGAGGTCAGAAGAATGGATGACCACTTCCCCTTTTGGGTCAAAAATGCATTGGTTTTGCGAGGAATAGAAAACATAGGTCTGTAACTAAGTAGTTCTGAAACATAGATTCCAGTGCCTGTCTGCCCAGCTAATCCCACTAAATGGCAGACCATAGTTTATTCATTTGGAAATCTCTGCTAGAGAAAGGCTTACCTAAAGACTCACTATGCTAGCTTAATTCAATTTGGTAAGTATTTATTAAGTCCAGGGTTCATGACCTTTTTTGTTGAACCCCTTGGGCCAGGGGTGGGGAACCTGTGGCCTCAGGGCCACAGAGGCCACTGGTTCCCCATCCCTGCCTTGGGCAGTCTGATAAAGCCTGTGGACCCCTTCTCAGAATAATGGCTTTAAATGTATAAAATAAAATACACAGGATTACAAAGAAAACCAATTACATTGAAATATAATTATCAAAACTTTTTTTTTTAAACAAGTTTATGGACCTCCAACTTGAGAACACCTGACTTAAGCAGCTCACTGTAGAGGTTTAATATTTCTTGCTTCAAGCACCAAAGCAATGAAACATCTGATAAGATCTTTTGACTTTGAACGATGGAAATTTAACTGTACAGGTTCAGTCATTTGGATCCATTCTAGACTTAATATCTATAACAGAGGAAAGAAGGTGGATTCTTTCTAGATTGCTTTCAGGACCTTAGCTGGGTTAGCCAATGCTATTAAAGAAAAAAAAGTAACAAAAAGACAAGTGAGTGTCCTGGGACCACTTGTACCTAGGTTACAAGATTTAGAGTTGCAAGGGACCTCACATATCATCTAGTCTAACCCTCTCACTCACTTTATAGATGAGACTGAAAGATTAATCGACTTGTCTGAGGTCGAACAATTACTTATTCAAAAAATTCTATATACCGAAGACTTGAAGAATCTATGATTTCAATATGGAAGACTCCATCCATAGTGTAGGTGGATGACTGTAGGCAAGTTGATTAACTTCTCCATGCCTGAGTTTCCTCATCTGTAAAAGAAGGGAGTTGTGCTAGAGATTTCTGAGGTGTTTTTTTCCAGCTCTGAATCTAGGATCTGGAATTTGGAATCAGAGGTCCTGGATTCACACCCCAACTCTGCCACTTATTCATTGTGTGATCCCTTGACTATCAAAGGCCACACCAGTGGAAAGCCTACTTTGGCAGCTCCTCCCAAGCTGGAAGGGTTTTAAGTAGAGTCTGAGGACCAAGATAGAGATGTTCAGAGAGATTCAAACATAATTCTTAAACCATTTACTAAGTTATAGAGAGTTTGCCATCTATATTGGTGGGTGTAGTACCAACTCTGAGAAAATTATAGTTCCTTGAGGTCTGAATTCCCATAATTGGGTGTTTCTATTGATTAATGAAAGGTACTGGAGAAGGGGCAGTTAGGTGGCACAGTAGATAGAGCTCTGGCCCTGGAGTCAAGAGGACCTGAGTTCAAATCCAGCCTCAGACACTTACTGGCTGTGTGACCCCAGGCAAGTCACTTAACCTTGATTGCCTCCAAAAGAAAAGAAAAAAAGCACTGGAGAGTACTAGATACAAATCATCCTAGGGAGTTGGAAAGCTAGATTGCAAGTCCCGCCTCTCACAAATGCTGTCTATATGACCTTGGGCAAGTCACTTAACCTCTTAGTGGCCCCAGGGAACTATCTAAGATCTTAAGTTAGAGAGTTTGCTTTGAGAGAGGTAGTTTCCTCATCCAGGATTTCCCTGTTTCAACAAAATCACAGGTGTATTCCCTATTCCAAATATCTAGTACATTTCCAGGCATATAGTAGGGATTTAATAAATGCATAAACAAATTATTGGGTGTTTTTCAGGATATTATTGAAATTACTGGAACTTTTAAGCACCGTAAAGTGATGCTTGTGGAGGAGGGATTCAACCCTGCTGTCATCAAAGACGCCTTGTATTTCTTGGATGACACGGAGAAAATGTACATCCCTATGACTGAGGACATTTATAACTCCATAAATAATAAAAGTCTGAAACTCTGAATGTTTCTAAGACAGCAACTAGGCCACAATCTCTGAATATACCCATTTCAGCATTTGTTATAATCCAATTTTAATTCGATTGAAAATTAGAAAATACAATTTTCTATGAACTGACGCCTACTGTAAGGGAAGATGCTTTTTTGTTGTTGTTTTATGTTTTTTTCTTTAAATTTATCTGAACTTTTGCAAATGCAAAGATCTAGAGTTAATTTGTTTTTAAATTTGCACCTACTGTTTGTATTTGCAAACTGGATTTATTGAAGGGAGGGGGGGATTTATTTTTTTTTTAAATCATAATAAAACAGATCAACATTAAAGTGTGTGATGGTGCTATTTCTTATGTTCTTTATCAGCTTTATTCCAAATATAGCCCTTGTGTCAGTTGTATCGATAACATAAAGGACTCCAGTTACTGTTCAGGGGTATACCTTTGGAATGGTTCAATCTCCAAGCCAGAAACCTAGGGAAATTGTTGTCCTGGGTATCCCAGGAGGTTGACACTAGTTCTTCCTCATTGGCAAAATTAAGCTTTAGTCAAATCTGGGTGTTGTGCAGATGAGCCAGTCACAATTGTCCAGGGCCCAACAATGAACATTTCCTAGTATTTTCATTTCTCAATGTTATTTGCAGTTCTGGTTCATAGCCTTAGGGAGGCTGCAGTTCATAATATATATAATATATAATAATATATATATTATACATATAATATATATTCTTTAGCCCTTAGCTGTGCCGTTGTAACTGCTCCCACAAAGCCTAATACTGGCCAAGATCCTTTCTGGCAACCTTGTTCCAGTGATGTTGGTTGGCAAAGTTCTATTGACTGGTAATAAATCTCCTTGGTATTTTCACTGGGGAGATATGGAACTTCTCCAAAGTCAACCTGGAGATTAGCGACTTTGGGCTAGTTCTTTTCCCTTATGTCTGGCTGCCAAAACAGCGATCCTACTCCCACCTGACCACAGATTCCTTTATGGGACCATGGAATGAGCTGCTGTATAAAAGAGTTCCCTATCACTAGAGAGGGGCGTTCAAGAAGAGGCTAATGACAGTTTGTCAGGGATACCCGAGCTGTCACCACATTTATAGGCCAGGACTGAAATGTCACTAGAATACTGAAATTTTTTGAAAGAAATGCTTTTAATGATACCCAAGTTACATCCTTGGGATCTACTTTAGTATCAGATAGTTTACAATACTGTATAGACTCTGGTTATGGGCAAGCCACATTGGACAAGGTAGTCTCCCCTAGAAAAAGCCTTGTAGCATTTTCTTGACTGCAGCATGGCACAATCTCCAAGTCAGGAAGACCTGGGTTCAAGTTTGACCAATATAGGCTGTGTGAACCTGAGCAAGTCACTTCTCAGTACTCTCTAGCACTTCCTAAATTGCGGGTCAGGGTGGTGACCCACAGTTTAAGAAGCCCTGCTCTAGGCAACGTAATAAGTCCCAGCCCAAGCTTCTGTTGGACATTGTTTGGGTTTTGATGGTTCGTAGTGAGTGAGAATAGCAATTATTTCTGTTCTGGCCAGAAATCCTGAGGGTCTTCCCCTCCCAGACTGACTTTTTTTTTTCCTGAGTAGGTAAAAAAACTGTCTTTTGCCTCATTTCTTACCTAGCCTTAATTACTGAATGAGTGCTGCCTTAGTCAAACTGAGATCTGTTAAAGACCTTACCCTAAAAAGGCCAAGGTCTCCCATTACTTGCAGGGCCATCTCCAGTCATCCTGATCTATATCTTGCCACTGGACCCAGATAGTTCTGGAGGAGAGAGTGAAGCTGGTAACTTTGCACAACTCTGCCTCACTTAAATCCAATTCACTTGCATGTCACGGCATCACCTCCCTGATGTCATAGTCCTCTTCAGGAAAGAAGGACAAACAACATCAACAACAACAAGACTACAACTTGAGGAGAGGTGTTTCTTACAGCGATGAAATTGGTATCCAATCCTTTTTCCCCATCCAAGCTCCTTCAGGTAATTTAACCAGGTATACTCAGCACTAGCAGTTTCTAACTCAGTAGAATCACAGATTTACAGCTGAAAGTAACCTTAGAGAAAATCTGATCAGACTCATCCCACACACCCCCCTACCATTTTGTAGTTAAGTAAACTGAAGCCCAGAGGTAAAATGATTAGCTCTAGGTCAAATTAGATTTGTGGAAGAACCAGAATTTTAACATAGATATCCACCATTCTTTCTACCATACCACATGGCCTCCCAAGTGAAGAGACAAGGTTTGAGCAGTCATGAGAACAGGGAGATATCTTTCAGGACTTGAAAGCATGTACGATGGTCACACTATACCAGTACCTGACTATAGATGTTCATTTTGGGAGAGACTACTACATCAAGGGTAACCATTGGGACAGCATTCATGCAAAGGGGGAAAAGGAAAGAGAAACTAAGATGGATAGAGTTATCAGCTGTCAAGATAGACACTGAGACACAGTGGTATTAATTGGAAGGAGCATGCCACCTAACAATGGTCCTTAATATTTGTAAAGCACTTAGCACAGTGCCTGGCATACAATACATGCTTAAAAAATGTTTGTTCCTTTCCTTCCCTTCCCTTCTTATTAATGATTAAAAATATAAGGCCATTTTTTTAAAAAGTTCCCCTCTTACAAAGGTGGAAATTCCCATTTTCCCATTATTTCACCCCACAATTCATATACAAAGAATTAAAAGTATCATTGACCAATAGTGTGGACTTTAAAAAGCCTGCAGACAGAGTTGATTTTTGCATCAAGGATTAGTAGAGATGTGGGGGTTGGCACAAACAGAGGCTAGCATATTTTCAAGGACATGTGATAGTGCACTGGAATACTGAGAGGTAATCGTGATTCCCCAAAAGCATGATATCCAAGGAAAGCCAAGACAAAAGAATAACATCAACACTATTGGTGGAGCCATAAAAAAGTCTATTAATGGTCATGATTTTTAAATTGCTCCAAATAACTAGTCATAAGGGAAATACAATTTATAGTCTATAACATTATAAAAGAAACCTTTGAAAATTTAAGAAATATGATCAATGTAATGACCAACCATGACTCCAGAAGCCCATGAATGACTCGTACTTCCCACCTCTTGCCAGAAGTCATCAAATCATGAAGTCGTAGAACTAGAGTTAGAAGGGAGCTCAAAGGTTGTCTAATTCAGGTGATGGACTAGACAGCAGAGCAAGGCAGACATTTTCAGTTTTGCCGATACAATACAAATTTGTTTTATTTGACTATACTTATTTGTTAGAAGGGAGGGCTTTGCAGGGGAAGGCAGGAAGAAAGTTCTAGATGTGAGAGAGGGTAGTAATGTGTAAAAGAAAAAAAGCGTGTCAATGAAATATTGAGATGCAGAGAAAAGACCAGAAAAGAGTTTAGGAAAATAGACAAGGGGATGGGGGAGGGGGAGCAGTCTGGGAACTACATTAGATTTATTATAGCATAAATATCTTTATGTATAAATACAAAACATTAATACATAAATATATTTCATACTATATAAACATAATAAACGGAATATTTATATATAATATATTAAATATAAATGTATAGATGTTTATGTATTTATATATATTAAAACTTCATGTAAAAGGTTCATAGCTTCATATACTACCTTCTTTTTATGTTCTTTATATATGAAAATGATAACATTTGTTATTTGTCAAGTTCACAATAATAAGAAAGAAAAAACTTAAAGAAATCTCCAAGAAGCTTCAGGGAGAGTCATGGGGATACTGTAACCCTTGGCATTTGCCCATTTCCTTGGTTCAGAATGACAGTCAATTTCATAATCGACTTCATATACAACATTGCATCTCATGTTTCACTGCATTTGTAATGGCTGCCCTGTCCCTTCTCCTCCCTCAGCCCCCTCCACCCATGCCTGGAATGCACTCTATCCTCACTTCTGCCTCTTGGAACCCCTGATTTCCTATAAGATTCAGCTCAAACATCATCTGTGTGAGATCTTTTCTGGTACATTTCAGCTGTACTAGTTCCTCCCCCTTTCCCCATCCACAAAGTTACCTAGGATATCTGCTTTGTATGTATTTGGTAGATAATTTATATGTACATGTACGGACATATGTTCTTAAATATGTTATATGTAATTTATACATAACTATATATAGGCACATGTATATATAATCTGCATGGTGCCCATTCCATTAGAACATGACCTCCCTAAAAGCAGAGACTGCTTTGTATTTGTGTTTATATCCCCTTAATAGAGTGCCTGACACATAATAGGTACTTAATAAACGCTTGTTCTATTTCTCCCCATTTCATAAATGAAGAAACTGAGCCTCAGAGAGACTTGCCCATTCTCAGACTACAAGTGGTCAGAGCTGGGATTTGAACTCTGATCTCCTAACTCGTGCTCCATTCACTATGCCATGTTGTCTTTCACATAGGAAAAAGCAATTTGAACATCTTTGGGTAAGGAGAATAATTAATTATTAATTAATAGCAGCTAGGTGTCACAGTGGACAAAGTGCTGTATCTGGAGTCAAGAAGACTCATCTTCCTGAGTTCAAATCTGACCTCAGATACTTACTAGCAGTGTGACCTTGGGCAAATCATTTAACCCTGCTTGCCTCAGTTTCCTCTTCTGTAAAATGAACTGGAGAAGGAAATGGCAAACCACTCCAGTATCTTTACCAAGAAAACCCCAAATGGGGTCATGAAGAGTTGGACATGACTGAAAAATGACTGAACAACAACAAATGTTTATATAGGAATTTGAGGTTTGCAAAGCATTTTATATGTATTGATTTTCATTTGGTCCTCCCAACAACCCTGTAAGATAGGTATTATTATCATCCCTATCTTATAGGTGAGGAGACTGAGGCCAAAACGAGATAAAGTGACTTGTCCAGGATCATATAGCTAGTAAGTTGCTAAGACAGTATTCAAATTTATGTCTTCTTGGCTCCAGCATTTTAGCCACTATGCTACCTACTTTCTCAGGAATCAGGCAGGACGTGAGAAGGAAGACCCAGCGACCCCAATCTCTCATTGCCAACAATGTCCCTTCAGAGATTGCCCTGCAGCTCATCACACTACCCAGAAATAACTGGGTAGGCTGCCTGGAAACCATCAGCAGGCAAGAAAGTAGGGTGCCCCACCTTTCCAACATGATCCATGATTAACCCCTGGAAAGGGGTATTTTTCAGGAAGAGCAAGATCAGGGAAGCACTTCAGTCTTTGTGGAGGACCTTGCCTTCCTTGGGACAATTCTGCCATCATCCTGGGGATTTAAAGTTTTGACTTTGAAGCTGTTCAAAATTTCTCTAATGAAGAGTTCAGATAGGGTGGATGAGCGTAGGACCGTCAGTGTCCCTGAAAAGGCTGAAGTTCTTCACCACCACCACCACCACCACCTCTCCAACTTTGACTGCTGAATCAGAGACCACTGCTCTAAGAGGGCCAGTGCCTCAGTTCCCCCAAGAAAGATCAAATCTCAACGACCTCAATGATGGAGTAATAGAATGGGAATCAAGAGATCCAACACTGACTGAGTCTCTGCCTCTGTCTCTCAAATAAGAGGGTTGAACAAGGTAGTTTCCAAGGAACTTTCCATCTCTGATGCTCTGATTCTATGAGATTTGGTCTTCTTTTAACTCTATTTTAGCTCAGCCTCAATTTAATAATAAATTTAAGAAGAAGGATATATATTTATACTTATTTAGTATATTTATATAGTACTTACAAAGTGCCTAACATGTCACCTTATTTAATATGCACAATAGTCCTAGGAAATACTTGCTATTATTATACTCATTATACAGATGAGGAAACTGAGACTAAATAATTTAAGGTCATACTACTAGTAATCCTCTGAGGCAGGACTGGAACTCAGGTGGTAATAACTCCAAGTCCAACACTCTATTCATTGCACCACCAAGCTGCCCTCAAGCCGAATGAGTCTTCCTCTGTGACCTTGGGCCTCAGACTCTTCCTTTGTAAAATGAAAGAATTGGACTTGACAATCTATAAGATACCTTCCAGTTTTACCATGAAATTTTAGGAGGAAGAATGACCTCAAGGTCTCTCTGAGCCAGAGATGTGCCAGCAAATGTTGGATAACCAGCTCTTTAAAAAAAAAAAAAACCTATCCTACTCAATTCCCCTGTCCTTAGAAAAAAGATTCCTGGTACTGAGCATAGTTTATGGCAGCCACATCCAACACTACAAAGCAACTTCTTTGCACCCTCACATCTTCCTCTTCCAGAGATTCCTTTCTATCTTGTCTTGCAAAAGAATCACCACTCCTGACTCCATGCTTCTGTAGAGTGACCTGAGTCCTGTTGTCCTTCCAGCCTCCTATGATAGAGCCTGAGGGGGTATCCCTCTCCCAAAGTACTGAGAAGTTGCCTTGTTTCCCATCTCATTCACATAAGGCATTAGTCAGGCAAAGAGAGATGACCAGAGACTACCAAGGGATGTTGCCAGAGGAACAGCTAATTCCATCCCAGTCTGTAACTGAATGAGCACTGGAAAGAACTCTTACTTCCTCTCAATACTAGCAACAGCAAACATTTTGTAGTAACTGATACGTAGGACACTATGGTACAGTGAAAGAAAGACTGATCTTTGGCATCCTTTAGGACTCATCACTTTTATCAAAGGATGATACATCTAGGGCTGGAAAGGATCTCAGAGGTCATACTATCCACTTCATTTTTTTTTTTTACAGATAAGGAAACTTTTACAGATAAGGAAACAGAAGTGGCTTGGCCAAGATCATACTTGGAGTAAGCATCAGAGATAGAATTAGAACTCAGATCCTTTGACTCCAGAGCCAGACCTCTTTCCACTGTACTACCCTCCCACTCCCACTCCCCGTTAGCATTTGACAATTTTGCCAGGTTTTGCCTTTGATCTATTGATATTTCAGGGAGAATCTAAACTCAAACCAAAGAAATAACCTGGCCTTTGTTCCACTGAGGATATGATTGTATACTGCTGCATCACTGGGAATTGGGTCAAATTGAGTGGAGTCCTAGGCAGGAATGGTCTGTACTGCAAGGTTATTCAGCAGCTCAGTCATCACAAAGGGGGCCTTTTAGTTGAGACACCAAAATGTCCAACCTGGGACAGTGCTTTGGGACCCACAGCTGCAGGGGCATGGGCCCTGGCTATACTCTGGTTCCCCTCTCCTCCCCTTCTGGACTCACCAGAAATCAGCCAAGCCAAGTGTCGCCACTGTGACTGATAAGGTTTGCAGAGTCCCTGAATTTTTTATATGTCCTCAGTGTTCTGCTTAGTAATATTTACTATGTGCCTATTTTAACGGCTGTATTGTATTGTACTCTCCCAAGCAGTTCCTCTCCCTCCAGCTCTTCATCCTCAGCCACCTGGCTTCCTGCTACCATTTAGCTCTCCCAATCCCCTCCCACTCTGGCCCCATACCACATCTGCCCACCTCTCCTTAATGCTGGGGGTGGGAAGGGGAAACAACTCCCAGTGGGTGTGTTTGTTAACAAGACCTCCCTAAGGGTGAAAATATAGATTTGGAGCTAGGAGGGCCCATAGGGGCCATTAAATCTACCTTCCTCACTTTATAGATAAGGAAACTGTGGTATAATATAGAGGTTAAGTGACTTGCCCATGGTCATATAGCTAATAAATCAGTCAGTCAACAATCATTTATTAAATACTTACTATGTACCAGGCATGTTACTAAGCACTGGGGATAAAAGAAAGGCAAAAATTGTCCTTACTCTCCGGGAACTGATATTCTAATGGGGAAGGCAACATGCAAACCACTGTGCATAGAAGATACACACAGGAAACATTGGAGGTCAGAGAGAAGGCACTGGAAGGAGACCAGGAAAGGCCTCCTGAAGAATGTGAGATTCAAACTGAGTGTTGAAGGAAGCCAGGAGGCCATGAGGGAGAGCTTTCTAGGCATAGCGGGGAAAGGCATAGAATTGGAAGATGGTATTTCATGGGTGAGGAACAAGAGAGTCAGAGTTGCTAGACCATAAGAGTTATATGGAAAGGAGTAAAATGTAAGAAGAATGGAAAGGTAGGCAGGAATAGGCCAGGTTGTGAAGGGCTTTAAAAGCCAAATTTTCATTTAGAGAATTTTATATTTGATCCTGGAGGTAATAAGGAGCCATTAGAACTTATTGAGCAGGAAAGTGATAAGGTCAGAGCTGCACTTTAGGAAGATCACTTTGGCTGCTCAGTGGAGGATGAACTGGAATGGGGAGAGGCTTGAGGCAGGGAGGTCAATCAACAGGTGATACTGGGATGGTTCAGGCACGAAGTGCTGAGGGCCTGTTCCAGGGTGGCTGCATCAGAGGAAAGAAGAGAGTGTATAGGATGTTGCAAAGGGAATTGGCAATAATTAGAATATGGAGGGTGAGAGAGAGAGAGAGAGAGAGAAAGAGAGAGAGGAAGGAGCCAAGGATGACTCCTAGATTGTCAGTCTTAGTGGTGGTGCCTTTAACAATAATAAGGAATTTTCAGAAGAGGGGAGGATTTGGGGGGGGGGGGAAGAAAATTACTTCTACTGATGGAATGTGAATGCAGATCAAAGTATATTCTTTTCATTTTCTTTATCTTTTTTGTGGTTTTTTTTCCTTTTGCTCTGTTTATTCTTTCACAACATGACTAAGATGGAAATATGATTTACATGATTTCACATATATAACCTATTTAAAATTCTTATCTTTTTAGGGAGGTGGGAGAAGGGGGAGGGAAGAAGAAAATTTGGAGCTCAAAAAAGTTTTTAAATGAATGTGAAATGATTGCATATGTATATATATATAACCTATATCAAATTGCTTACCATCTTAGGGAGAAGGGAAGGAGAAAATTTGGAATTCAAAATTTTATAAAAAAAAAAAAAGAATGTTAAAAATTGTCATTACCTGTAATTGGAAAAAATAAAATACTATTAAAAAAAGAAAATTAGTTCTATTTGTACATGTTGAGTTTAAGATGTCTACTGGACATCCAATTCACATCTAGATGTAGAGGGAAATCTACAAGGGGCATTGCTAGAGTAAGTGTGCTTCTTACACAGTGCAAACTCAAACACTTGCACATTTTCTGAAAGAGAAACATAAACCCAAAAGAGCCTGGAAATGAGAGTTTTCATGGGCTTAGCTCAGTTTCAGGAATCAATAAAGTCACAAAAGAAACTGCTTTACTTCACGGACAAGCACAGTTTATTTCTACATGAGATCTCACAGAAGCTGGGGGAGACTGCCTGAAAAAGCTCACCTCGGCCCTCCTCCTCCTCCCTCTGCCCGGCTGCCTGGAAGGGACTGACGCCAACGGACTGGCTTTAAACGATGGCTTGCAAGGGGCAGCAGGGCAGTTGGATCCCGCACTGGACGCTGCATTCAGGAAAGCTGGGAACACTGTAAAACTTGATCAGCCTTTTGAAGGCACTTTTCTTCAGCATCATCATCTCTTCGGGAAACCTCGATAGGAGCTTAACCCGAGCAAAGCCCCCGCTCTTCCCAGGGGCTTCAGCCGGCCCTTGCTTCTGACCCAGCGGCTCTCGAGCGCCACCCATCGGCACGCTGTTGCAGCTGAGGGAACGGACAGTCTTCTTCTTATTCTGAACAGACAAATAGCTGAACAAGAAAGATGATACCTTACGCTTAGTGATCTCAGGACCCTCCTCTGAAAAGCAGTCATCAAGGGGATCCACCTGATTGTCAAGAGGTTGGCTAACTTCTCTTCTCACAGGCCTCACTCCTGTCCGCTGGGGCTGTACCACAATCTTTCTGGACCCTGACGGGTCTTCTCCCAAGTTCCCCGGGGCTTGAGGGGGCATGACATTGGCCACAGCCCTGAGGCCACAGGCACCTGGGATGCTGTTTCCATCCTGAGGAGTAGGCTGAGATGTGCAGTGTTGGCTCAGGATGTGGGTGGCAGCATCTCGGATGAGGTTCCAGTCTCGCAGGATGTCCTCCTTGGTGGTAAACTGAGAGGTCACAGTGAAGCGGATAATAAATTTGTCCTGGATGATGGCTGGGATGAGGAAAAGGCATCCAGATTTAACAAGTTCTTTTAACACCCTTTCAGTTAGACAATTAGGACCCTGTTTGGCGGATGAAGAAAAATAAAATCCATGTGAATACATTGACACATTCCTAGAGGCACTTCTAACAGTTCTGTAAGGCAATACAGTACAGTAAAAAGAACACAAGTTGTGTTCAAATCCTGCCTTGAATACTACTTGTGTGACCTAGGACAAGTCATTTAACTTACCTAGGTCCCACTGCTCCAGGCATTTTCTCCAGATGTCCTCCATGCCTGGGATGCTCTCTCTCCTTCATTCCAACTACTGACCTCCCTGGCTTCTTTTATTCAGTCATTTTTCAATTGTGTCTGATTCGTCAGGACCCTATGTGGAGTTTTCTTGGCAAAGATACTGGAGTGGTTTGCCATTTCCTTCTCCAGCTTATTTTACAGATGAGGAACCTGAGGCAAACAGGGTTGAGTGGCTTGCCCAGGGTCACACAGCTAGTAAGTGTCTGAGGTCAGATTTGAACTCAGGAAGATGAGGTTTCTTGACTCCAGAACCAGAATTCTATCTACTGCACCACCTAGCTGCCCTGGTTTCCCTTAAGTCCCAACTAAAATCTCATCTTCTACTGAAAGCCTTTCCTAACCCCTCTTAATTCCAGTATTTAACCTCTTTTAACTATTCCCTGTTCATCCTGTATACAGCTTGTTTTGTATATACTTGTTTGCTCCTTGTCTCCCCCATTAGACTGTAAGTTCCTGAGGGCAGGGGCTGTCTTTTGCCTCTTTTTGTATCAGCAACAATTAGCCTGGTACATAGTGTGAGCTGAGCAAATGTTTATTGAATATTTTGGATGAACGAATCTATAAAATGTGGATGGATGTTGAACCAAATGACCTCTGAAGTTGCTTCCAGGTTCATATCTATGATTCTAAGTATTCCCAGTGAAATAGTAATAATACTTCCAGAAAGCTGAACCTCAATCCTCACTTTGGCACATGGAATAAAATTGTTCAGAATGGGTCCTAAAGATAACTTTACCTTTAAGCGAAACACCACCAAGCCGAGGTGTCTTTTGGCAGGAATTTCAAAGAGGGGGTCATTTCTGACCAAAGACTCAAAGTATTTGGCCATTTCAGTACCCTGGAATATCAAATAGAGAAGACAAAAACAAAGTAAACATTTCAGGGAGGCAAAAAACACATCATGAACTTTCACACAGTAATAACTGTTCTGATAGACATTAACCAGTCTGATCCCCCTCTTGTACATTAAAATCATTTTACGCAAACCCTATTTTACTCATTAGATTTTCAGACTCAGAAACCTACCATCTCCACCACCAAACACTGCATACCAGGCTGCCATTATTTTCATAACTCTTGACCATTAGTTTTCTCCTCCAGAATTCCTTATTCTCTCTCCCTTGCCTTCCAAATTCTGCCACCCCTGCATCTGGAATACCTTTCTGATTCCTTGGACAATACAGTTGTGGTTTTGTGTGTTCTTAGGTCTTTTTTGTGCAAGTATGGGCTAGATGTCCAGTTATCTATTATGCTATAACATACTCAATTTAACACCCTCACCCATCCACTTACTCAGTCCTCCAGCCCTGGAATTTAGTATAATATGTTAGCACAGGGGTTCTCACCCTTTTCTATGTCATGGACCCCCTTGGCAATCTGCTAAAGCCCATGAATCCTTTCTCACAATAATGCTTTTAAAGGAATAAAGACAATGCTAAATTTCAATTAGAGGTTAGTGCAAACAAAGATGTAATTTTTCCCATCTAAGTTCATGGACACATTCACATACATATACATGTACATGTACATGTACTTATATAGTATGTATATATACATATGTGTGTATGCATGTGTGTGTGTATACCCCTAAAGTCTAGCTCAAATTTAGCACTTCCTCAATTAGGAATGTAGGCAATAGAACATTATTCTGAGAAGGGGTCCGCAGGCTTCACCAGACTTCCAAAGGGGTCCACAACACACCAAAAAGGTTAAAAACTCCTGTTTAGAGGTTCACAGCCCATACTACCGGTGGAGCAAGTTTGCAGCAAACTTCATCATGGATCTCATGGTCATCACATAATAGCTTCTAGTTATCCTGTTTTTTAATCGTTCAAAGTTTCTCTGGCAATGGAGGTAGATTTCTAACACATTTCTTTTAGTTGTTTCACACTCTAATAATCATAGAATCATAGATTTAAATCTGAAAAGGACCTCAGAGGTCCTCTGATCCAGCCTCTTCAACATTTAAGGAAACTGAACAGTTAAGATCTTATATGCCTTAATCAAGGTCACACAGTAACTAGTAGACTTCTGATGCAGACCAAGTTCCTCTGCTTCTTTTCCTAGCTTGTGATGGCTGAACAATTATTTTTTCCCCATTCTTAACTTTCTACATAAGTTATTTCAAAATATGGATAAGGAACCATTAAGGTGCCTCTTAAAATAATTCAGAACTTTCTTTGGGCTATATCATTGATTATGTAGATTATCCCCAAGTCTCTCTTTCTTCACATCGTTTAGAGTTCTATTAGTACCAAGACTGTAATTGTTATACAGCTCCCCCAGACAGACTTCCCTTCCAACTCTAGATTTATGGTCCTACGATCCTCTGACCTGTCAAGTCTGAAATAATATTTGTATTATTGTATTATATTGTTTTATTGTATTGTATTATATTGTGTTATATTGTTTTCACTTTTGTACAAGACTCTATTGAAAGAGTACTTGTTGAGAAATATAGGAGGTAACAACTTTATCACTCTAAACTGAAGGATACTTTTCATTTACTTCTCCATGTATTCTCCTGCACCACTGCCCCCACCTCCAGAACAAAACAAAACAACCTACCACAAACCTTTCAAATGGTAACAGTTGCTAGTTTTACAAGTTAGTGATTTAGAATAGAAAATCATATTGCTAAGGGATACTGTCATCAATCTATAGGCTAAATGTTCTGAGTACTTTTTGTCCTCATTGTAGTAGTAGCAGATGGGAGGAGAAAGAGTGTGTCCAGAGGTTCTAGTCTAGCTGGACTACATGTAAGATGCAGGGTAAGAGGGGTAGGTAGCTGAGAATAAGGAATGTCTAAATCCAAGGTCCCTTCTAGCTTGAAATTTGTGACGCTATTAAACAAAAATATTAGGATTAGCAGTGCTATTTTTACTTTGAGTACAACTAAGAGATAACAGTCTTTACCAGAATCCTGAAGGTGAAGGGGTAAGGCACAGGTAGAGCCTTATCCTCCCTCACCTCCCCCCACCCCAATCCTCTTCTTTGTATCTGCAGCACTTAGCACAGTATCTGGCACACAGTAGGTACTTAATAAATGCTCATTGACTGACTGAATGACACAAAGTAAAAAATGAAATGTTGATCTATTAATAACTGTTTATTGAGGACCCTTCCTCCCCCTCCCCCCAATAAAACACACATTCTGCCCTGTTCAGGATAGAAAATAAGCATTCAGCCCAGTCCTGTCCTCCTGCAGACACAGATCTACCAAAGGAGCTTGAAACAATTAAGTAGTCAGCTGTGTGACTTTAGTTAAGGATAACAGGAGTTGAGAGAAGGCAGAGATCAGTAAGGGGAACAGTCAGGGGAACACTAATGAAAAGGGTAGGCCTTCAACTGGATTACTGACAGATGGGTAAAATTTGGATTCATAAAGGAATGGAGAGAGGCTGTTCTAGGTAGGAGAAACAGCATAAGTAAGGGCGTGGAGGTGGAAACAGGAGTTGCTTGTTCTGATGTAACCCTTGTCCCAAAGCTCATTGGTATGCGACTTTCTCCTTATTGGTGGAGATGAATTGCCCTGATTCGTGTGACGGGCACAGCTGTGCAGGTCAGAATATTCATCTCCACCAATAAAGGGGGAGTCCCATACCATGGGCTTTGGGATAGGAGTTACACAGAAAACATGATGGGACTGCTCTGGCTTTAGGGAAAAGGGTTGGGATGAAACAATTGAAGAAATAGAGTGGGCCAGTTTATGAAAGGCTTTGAGTGTCTGGTAGAGGAGTCTGAACTTGAAGTGATACTGACTTTATGAAAGCAGTGTTTTAGAGAAATTAGTCAAGATGTACATGCTGAAAAAAAAATGTACATGCTGATATCAGTATTTCCCACCTGAGTTGTCAATATTATAGGATTATAGATTTAAAGCTGGAAGGGACCTTAGAGGGCATTGAATCCACCCCCTTCATTTTACAGATAAGGAAAATGAGGCTAAGAGTCATTAAGTGATTTTGCCAAGGTCATACAGCTAGTAAGTGTCTGAGGCAAGATTTGAACTACGGTCTTCCTAAATCTAAGGGATGGCTAGGTGGTATAGACGATAGATGTCCAGGCCTGAAGTCAGGAGGTACTGAGTTCAAATCTGGCCTCAAGTATGATCCAGGGCAAATCACTTAATCCTGTTTGCCAAAATTTCTTCATCTGTAAAATAAGCTGGAGAACGAAATGGCAAAATCACTCCAGTATCTTTGCCAAGAAAACCCCAATGGGATCATGAAGAGTCAGATATAAAGACTGAACAACAACTTCCCAAATCCAAGTCCAGCTATACTACACTATTTCTATAAAGTCTGGCTTTTCTGATTCTCAGCTACCCAGCCCACCATCTACCTTACCTGTCCTCTTACCCTGCGTCTTACACGTAGTCCAGCCAGACTAGAACCTCTGGACACACTCTTTCTCCCCCCATCTGCTATTACTACAACGAAGACAAAAAGTACCTAGAACATTTAGCCTATAGATTGATGACAGTATCCTTTAGTAAAATGGATTTCCATTCTAAATCACTAACCTGTAAAACTAGCAGCTATTAACATTTGAAAGGTTTGTGGTAGGTTGTTTTGTTTTGTTCTGGAGGTGGGGGCAGTAGTGCAGGAGAAGTAAATGAAAAGTATCCTTCAATTTAGAGTGATAAAGTTGTTACCTCCTGCATTTCTCAACAAGTACTCTTTTTTTTTTTTGGCTTTTTGGTGAGGCAATCAGGGTTAAGTGACTTGCCAAGGGTCACACAGCTAGTAAGTGTCATGTGTCTGAGGTTGGATTTGAACTCAGGTCCTCCTGACTCCAAGACCTGAGCTCTATCCACTGTGCCACCCAGCTGCCCCTCAACTAGTACTCTTTCAATAGTCTTATGCAAAAGTGAAAACAGTATTGCTGGGTATAAATATTATTTTAGACTTGGCAGGTCAGATGATCATAGGACCATAAATCTAGAGCTGAAAGAGAAGTCTATCTGGGGGAGCTGTATAATAAGCATGGCCCATAACCTTGCCTACCCAGGTAACCTTCAGATTCCCAGGACCATAGATTTAATTCTATTATGACATTACCCAACCTTTGCTCCCCTCCTCCTATCCTCTTATTCCCTGTCTCTTCCAATAAGCCAATCCAACCCAGCCACCATATGTACTTTGTTTGGTGGTCAATAAGGCACAGATGGGCATGAATGGATGAGAACAGCCCTCAGGAGTGTCTGTGACAAGAGGCAACTTGGCTCTGAGTATGGAGACAATTTATCCATAACACTCACCAGAAGTCTGAGTAACAGAATGCTTCAGTTAATTTTCAGTACTGAGCTTCTCCTAATTTGATTAGCTATGGAAGGAACAGGACAGCAAATTTTTTGGTACCCCAAGTACAACTGTCATTTTTCTAAATGTCAATGCCCTTTGAAAATTTTATTAACGAGAAAAAATAAAAAAAAAATGTCACAAGACCAAACATTCTAAAGGACTGTTTAAACAAACTGAAGTCCTACTCTGAATGAAAGATATGCCAATGGTATTCAACCTCTGAAGGGGCCCTTCAGGCTGGAAAATTTTTGAGTATAGGCCTAGTGTTTACTTTCCAAGAACCAATCTAGTTAAGATTGTCAGAATGTTGGCTATAGCAACTGATAAAGATTGTCTACTGAGGCAGAGAAAAGCTATGATCCGTATCCATGGCAGCACCATATTGGCATGAATGAAATCTTAGCTTTTTTAACATACTGAAGAACAAACAAGAAGCAGTAAACATGAGAGAAAATGTGGTATTATGGGGAGAGTCTTGATTTGGAGTCAGGAATCCTCCCTCTAATACACACTACAAGACCCTGAACTAAGCTCTCTGCGACTCAATTAACATGGGGACTTTCTAAACCACAGGGAGTGTTCTGCACTAGTGGAAGGGCAGGATCTATCTTTCTTTTTGCTTGCATTCGGATCTCCAGTGCTTAGCACAGTGTCTGGCACATAGTAAGAACTTAATAAATGCTTATTGACTTGACTTTGGAGTTCTCATACTAGCAGATCTCATGAAATCACAGATCCTGCCATAAAAGATGATGTAGAAATCTCTCTGTCTATATCATGATGCTGAAATTCCTGAACTACAGAAAAAAGCCTATATTTTACGTTTTAATTCTGTCATCTTTTAATTTAAAAAAAATTAATTATAAAATTGTTGGGGATATGGTTGGTTTGAATACTGTGTTTCCAAGCTAAAAGAGGGAGAGAGAGAGAGAAAGAAAAGAAGGAGAAAAAGAAAGGAGAGAGGAGAAAAAGAGACAGGAGAAAGAGTGTTACACTGAATAAACACATCTCAAAAATCTTCCAACATGCCTTCTGGTCCAGTCACTACAGTTTTCCTGGTCAGGCTGACCTACAGTCAGCCTCTGATTTACTCCCATGTTAGAAAATTATGCAATATACAGCATCATTTATGTCCAACATACATGTCTGACGTGGGCTTGGAGATTCTTCACTCCAAAGGAACGGATCACAAACCACAGTTTGATAGAACGAAATCGCCGGCTCAGAGGAATCTGCCAGTGCTGAGAACAAAAGAACAAGCCCACAGGTCAGAAACAAAGGTGGGCACAGCCCAGCATCAGCTGGTTCCCTGCCTTCCTGGGGCATTCACCGTCACCATGACACCAGAGGCTGCTGCCTCCAGGGAGGAAGAAGAGGCTTAACTATCCACAAAGTGAGACCAAACAACCTCTCCCAGAGGACGGTGGGACCGAATCCCTCATGGCTACTACAAGTCAGGCCCTAAGAGGCAGATGGAGACAGTCACTGAGACTTCTTCTTTGAATGTCATTTTAAGGCCCATATTTTCTTAGAGCTTCTGGAATGGTGGGGCTTTTGTTTACCTCTAAGAGTCCCTAAAGGCCCTAAACAGGTGAATATCAGAGAATGAAGCTCAAAAGTCATAGTCTAATATTTTATTATGTAAAATAATATATGTGGAGGAAAATATGTTGAAAAGTACAAAGCACTATACAAATGCAAGATTAAATAGGGCTACATTAAATAGGGCAGCTAGGTGGCACAGTGGATAGAGCATTGGCCTGGAGTCAGAAAAATATGAGTTCAAATCTGGCCTTAGAACTAGCTATGTGACCCTGGGCACATCATTTAATCCCTATTTACCTCATTTCCTCATCTGTAAAAGGAGGTCATGCTGGAGAAGGAAATGGCAAACCACACCAGTATCTTTGCCAAGAAAACCCCACAGACTCACAAAGAGTCTGATGTGAATGAACAACTAATGCTGATTGATTGATTGATTGATTACTCAACCTATTGCCCCATCATTTTCCCTTTGGCCTTTCTTTGACCTCAAGTTAACTTTTCTTAAGGCTTCCAGATCCTTAGGACTTTATCCCTCTGTGGTTTAGTGATTTGTTTTAGAGCTTACTAAAAACACAATAAATTGTCCTTGCAATGGCCAAAATCAACATAGCTAAAAGTTCAAGACTAGTCCGTCTGACCTAAGAGGTCAGTTAACGGGAAAGATATATCAAACCCATTCTCTGAGAATTTTGAAACTGGCCAAAGGCTTTGAAAAATATTTGCAGATCTTTTGATAAGTAACAGAGTAGCTATAGGTGAATCAGTGGTTCCCAGGAAGCCCCCTTCAACTAGCAACCACTGTGTCTACCCCCGATCCCCATTACTTCCAATAAATATTTGTCTTGTCAAAAAAAACACTGGAAGTCTCCAAATATAATTACCCCCTACCCCAGTTTTCTCACCTCTGTCCCTGGTTCCTTGTTTCCTAATAGGCAGATGGTTATGACATCTCTACTTTGGTTTAGAATGCACTTATCAAGGGCAATCAATATTGGGCTTATAAGGAAAATTTAGACACCATAAATTCTCTTTCCAGTCGCAGGCCAGCAGAGGGAGACAGAGAATGATACTAAGCCAAAAGACTAGCCTTTTCTAACAAGTAAAATTGACTCCTAAATGTCATTTGCACAGGGATGATAGGAACATTCCAATTTCCAAATGGTTACAGTTTGCTATGCTGCTTTCATTTTAATAGGCATGTAGATATAAAGAATGTTGCCTTTTCTTTCTTCACAAAATGCTCTGCTCCAGGAACATCAGAACTGTAACTAGGGCAGGTCGAGTAGAGCTTTTCTCAGGACACTAAAATAAAAATTTATTTTTAAAAATTCTGCAATTTGCAAGTGTGTTAAACGTATATTTAGACATTCATCCTCAATCTCTCAGTAGCATGGAAAGTAATAAAGTGAGCACCTAGTCTGAGAGGACCCCACCTGTAGTTTAACTGGTATAGGGAATTTCCAATGAAGAAACTCCCTGTCAATGCGTACTGGTACCTACTCTGATTTGTAGAGTCTTAAAGAAGTGCCCGATCTGCTCAGGGCCACGCAGCCAATATAAGTCTGAGCCTAGATTCTCCTGACTCCAGGGCAGACTCTCTATCCAATGCTACATGCCATCTCTCTAACTAGCACTTAGATAACAAGAAAAATTACTTAAAATAGGAAACTACTAAATGGCGGCTTTCTTGCAGATGCACTCCAGGAAAGCTCCCCCCTG
Source organism: Vombatus ursinus (assembly GCF_900497805.2). Classification (NCBI taxonomy): domain Eukaryota; kingdom Metazoa; phylum Chordata; class Mammalia; order Diprotodontia; family Vombatidae; genus Vombatus; species Vombatus ursinus. The sequence continues at coordinate 1,503,740 of NW_020954626.1, forward strand.
ACCTGGACCTATACAGTTCTCTCACAGGTGGCAATCTCCCTAGCACCAACCTTGTGAAGTTGCAGAGTCAGATCTGTAACTAAAATAGGGCAGCTAGGGGCTTTATAACAGGCACTGACATAGAGGAATGGACCTCCCCCACTCCCTCTTCTGTGGTGGTCCAGAGCATGGTACAAGGAAAAAGAGATAATTGAGTTAGAGACAAGTTGAGTGAGATCAAATTCTAGCTATCCAACTTACTACCTTGAGTAAGTCACTGATGTTTTATGTGTCCTGAGTATTCTCAGCTATTAAATGAGGGGGTTGGGCTAAATGACTTCTGAGTTCCCTTGTCCATATTACCATTTTTGCTTCTGGTTTAAAAAAAAAAATCCTAGTTATGCTTCTGCCTGGGGTATCTCCCAACAGAGAATCAGGGACACTGGCTCCTGTTTCTCTCTCATGAGTCAGGGCTCTGAACTTCCTCTCCTGCTCAGATGAATTTGTTTCAATTATTTTTTATATTATTCTGACATCATGAACTACAAAGCTGATCAGAGAATATGTGTTACTGTTTGCCCTAAGTGTCACTTCAAGCTTGCCTGCCATTGGCTCCAATATTGCTACTTAGAACTCTGCCCAGCATGATGGATTGGTTATTTTTAATCTGAAATTAGCCCATGCTGATTCAACAGGATGGTTCTACAAACAAGTCTTGGAGCCTGGGGCATGGGACAGTTGGTTTTATCAAGGCCATCCCAGGTCTAGTTCCTCTTTAGTTTGAGTTGTTACAGGGCTTTCTACATGCTTTGTGAACCACAAAGGTCATTGGCCAATGACATTTTTTTACAGGCAAAAATCATTCCCCAAGGGCTCAGCTATGGTGCCTCCAATTCACTACTGCCCTGCTCCATAGTTCTATGATGAGTAGTGGGATTTTCTCTGAGGTTAGAATGCTCAGTATCAATCTTAGGGTGATGAGATATACTCTGTGGTCCCAGAGAAGCAAACTCATTAGACCATTGACATAAGATGCTACTCTGAGCCTGTCCATATCAATCTATTTCTAACTTCAGTTCAACCATCTGAATTAAAAAGGGAGCATATTGCTCAGGGCTCAGGCCAGGACAGTAATGAAAGCACCTCTGGTGAGAGGTAAAGAAAACAGCAGTATTTTGCCCTGATCTGGGAATAGGAGCATCATCCTAAAAAGAAGCCTGAGTACCCAGTTTCTTTAATTCACTGGAGCAGAGGGCGATAGGATCGTACATTTAGGCTTGGGATCTTGGAAGTCATCGGAATCCAAACCCCTGGTTTCATAGAGGAGGAAACAGACCTACAGGTTACTAAGTAACAACAGATTACTTGACCAGGCATCCATTATGCTACCTAGCTGCCTCAACATAGAGGTAGCATACTGGCCCTAGAGACACAGTCTATGTTCAGTTAAAGAACCTGTTGACTTAATTTATTTAGACTTTCAAGTCTTTAATAAGATTCTTCAGAAAATACAATTTTTTTCAAATTGAGTTATTGTGGGATTGAAGGGAATTTTTTTTTAAACAAATAGGAAATTGACAAGATATGAAACAAAGGGTAGGGATAAATAAGTAACTCTCTAGATGAAGATATGTAAGCAGTTTTTTAAAAAAAACTCAGGACTAGTTCTGGAGCAAATATAACCTAATATTTTAAAATAAATACATAAATGACATGGAAGAAGGAGCACATTGAAAAAATTCCCAATTTGCTGATTATAGTAGATCAAGCTTTTGGGATTAAACTACATGGAGAAACTACATAGTTTCTTGGGAGAAACTACATAGAAGCCTGTATAAATTATTATTAAAAAGTTTAGTATGGGCAAGGATATGTTATTAAATGAATGAATGTCTAGAAACATAATCCAAATATAGGGCCCAAGTTCCCTCATGTAGAAAATGAGAGTTGGATTAGGTCTCTGAGGTCATTTGTGGTTCTAAAATTCTCACCATAAAGTCCGTGGCTGCTCCCGAATTGGCATGCCTGAGGTAGACAGGATTCACACTGAATGTCTGCTGCAGCTTTAACTTGTCTTTGACCCTGTGGGTAGTAAAATGGACATTGTTGGCTGATGCCTCTTCAGAGGGCAATGATGATGTTGCATGCGGGGCTTGACAGCTGCACTCACCAGAAACCAGTACAGTCAAAGTGAACCATCATCCACTTGGAAGGATTGAAAGTAAACGAATCAGCGTACTCAACACCCTTCAAAAACACTCGGAATTCAGGGCAGAGGAAAGCAGTTCCTGCATAAGCAGCATCAACATGGAGCCATAGGCCCTCACTAGCACCTGTGGAAACAAAAACCTATGTGACTCCAAGAATTCTTGAAAGAAGTTACCATGGGTAATGATGGGTAATGCTACTCTGAACCTGTCCATAACAATCTATTTCTAGCTTCAGTTCAACCATCTGAATTAAAAAAGGAGCACACAGCTCAGGGATCAGGCCAGGACAGTAATGAAAACACCTCTGGTGAGAGATAAAGAAAACAACAGTATTTTGCACTGATCTGGGAATTGAAGCATCATCCTAAAAAGAAGCCTGAGTACCCAGTTTCTTAAATTCACTGGGTCAGAGGGTGATAGGATCATAAATTTAGAGTTGGGATCTTAAAAGTCACCAGAGTCCTGGTTTCACAGAGAAGTTTAATGGTTTCTCTCCTCTGAGGTTTGGACTTGGCTGAAATTTGATCATGGTTCAAAGTGGAAAGTAGAGCCCAACATATGTGTGTAATAAGGCATTTTCAATTTGGGTCTGAAATCGAAAAAAAAAAGGGGGGGGATGAAAGTAGGGCAGATAAGACATAATGATATCCTCTTTCTTCTTTCAAGAAGAGCCTGAAATCATCCCCACTTGAATTCTAGGGATAAGATAGCCTAATTTCTTATTTCTTTATTTGGAATAATCCATAAACCATCTCACTTCCTTTTTTCTATCATTGCGGAGAGATATGCACAAGGATGAGCAGAGAGTCTCCTGGTCTAGGTTAGGACCTTCCTGGCAAAACCTACCCAACTCAAAGCACTGTGGGTAGGAAAGTGCTTTGTAAACCTTAAAACATTATATCAATATGATTTTTGTTATTGTGATTATCTGTTCTTCCATTTTAGTGAGAAGAGTGTCAACACATCTAGCAGGCCCTAACTTAAGCTATAGGAGAAATGTTACTCTTCTCTCAGATTATCTAACTTTGAAGTCCAAACAGTGATGTTTGAAGTTCTGATCACTTTGCTCCTTTCCATTCTCTCTTCCACCCCTAACTTCTTCTCCCATTGGCTTCAAATGGAAACTTACTCACTGGAGGCCCCACACGCCCTAACAACTTTGGTTGGGCTCACTGAAGTGGAGGAATAGAAGTTCCTGAGATTTGTGTATGGCTACCTCCTAGGAAAGGGAGCAAGGTTAGATAAAGCTAAAAATTTGTTCCTTTCAACAATATTCACTGAGAGAACAATAATACTGGCTAGCTAACAGGGGGTCCTTAGCTTCCTTCTGTGATCTTTCTGTCCCTATATTAAACAGGCTTTGGCTAGTCAAGGAAAATCAGGAGTGAAGTCCCCCCAAAGCAGTTTCACACTGTCAATACTTCAGAGTTCTGTAATTTTGTTGGTATGTGTAACTCCTTCACCAGTTCAGACCACAACCCCTCCAGACCTAATCAGATAGTCTTTGTGAATTGCTATAACTCCTTTCCTCCCCACCTCTATCCCCATTAAAAATAAATAAATACCAGTAATAAGTCTCTGAATTTAAGTAAACTGGTCCTTGGACAACATACATACAACTTGTCACCAGGGCCATACTCAAAGTCTTTCCAGCTTGGTAAGATCTGTTAGATCTAGTGCTCTGTTGGCATAGCCTCAAAGAATCCAAGGTGACCTCCAACTGGTTAACAAATGTAGAAAATCACTGGATAAATTATCTTAGCCAGACAGGACATATGCTTACAGATTGGCCCCAGCTCTGCCAAGCAGTCAAATGCACAGACACCAGTGGTCCCTAAGGTAGCACACACCTGAAAAGAAAATAAAGTTAAGTTACAGTGGTAGGTGGGTTCAACTTATGAATCTGACTTTTGTCAAATGAAGCTCTAACCACAAATATTAATCTACCAGCTACTCTAGCATCACCCATGACAACAGAACTTCTCTCAACCAACCCCTTCCTCACATTCATTTTCTACTGTTCAAAATCACATCAATTTATTTACCTTCAATTCTCATGAAGTGCATTCATTCATTGATTTCAACTTACAAAAATAGGCACCAGGCCCAGTTTCCTGTCCTCTTCAATCGCTTTCTGAAGGGCTTCACCACGGAGAGAGAAATTTTTATCCACAGGCAGGAATTTCATCTTCACAAGTGAAATCAGACCAGCCTTTTCAACAGAAGAATGGGCCTAAACAGATGAGAGAGAATAACACCAACTCCTGACATTTGACATTTATGAAAGATCATAGATTGAGAGTTGGAGGGGACCTTAGAGCCCATTTCATCCAAACTCCAGCCCCGCCCCCATTTTGTAAATGAAGAAACAGGGGCCAAAAAACATTGTGACCTCTCTGAGGTCACACGGTTATAAAGTAGCAGGTGTAGGATTTGAACCCAGGTCCTCTGACTTCATATAACCATTACTTTCCACTGAACCACTTTATATATTTTATATATTTATTTGTATGTAAAATGGCTCCACTGAACCACTTTATATATTTCTATAAAGCACTATATATTTTATCTCATTTGAGCCTTACATCGCACACTCTGAGGTAACTGTCTTAACTATTAATGTACCCACTTAATAAATAGAGAAACAGGCTGAGAGAGTTTAAGGTCTTACAGCCATTATGTGTCTATATCAGGATTTGAACCAACTCTAAATTAGGTACTTTCCTGGGACCAGCTCATAGCAGAGTTGTAATAATAATGATAATGATAACAGCATATATGTATATTACTTTAAGGTTTATCAAGCATTTTACATATGTTTACTCATTTGATCCTCACAATAAACCTATGAGGTAGATGCTGTTGTTATCCCCATTTACAGATGAGGAAATTGAGACACAAAGAGGTTAAGTGACTTGTGCTAAGTCACACTAAGGAATGACTGAGGTAGGAGTTAAAGGGGATTAAATGCAGCTTCAGAACACAGAAGCTATGGAATGTCAAATATTGACTCAAGAATTCATCTTGTGAAGACAGAGTGATAACTTGGAATTTTTTGTACCTGGGACAAATTCATTTGAATAAAGGATGGGGGAGGGGGGCGGCAGAGGCAGGGAGGACGAACAGGAATTGGCAAATCATACATATAAACAAACCAGGAGAGGAGACAGGACAACCCTCTGAGAGTGCCGCCTTCCTCCTCTATGGAGGCTTTTGATAGGAAAAGAAAGCGGGCACTACAGGACCCTAGAGCAAAGATAATAAACTATGATCCAATCCAAATCTTGCCAGCTGCCTATTTTAATACATATTTAAAAATGTAGGGGGCAGATGGGTGGCTCAGTGGATAGAGCTCTGGCCTTGGAGTCAGGAGGACCTGAGTTCAAATCCAGCCTCAGACACTTGACACTTGACACTTATTGGCTGTGACCCTGGGCAAGTCACTTAACCCCAAATGCCTCACAAAAAAAAAAATGTAAAACCATTCTAAGCTCATAACAAAAACAGGCAGCTGACCAGATTTGGCCCTCAGGCTATAGTTTGCTGACCCCTGTCCTAGAAGTATCAGTCCAGGCCAAGAGAAGACCATGAGGCAAAATATAAAGATGATAGTGACAGTAGGAAGGAAGGGTTCATTCTCTCCTACAGATGTTTGCACCCAAGAGCAAACCCAACAATACCACCTCTAGGCCTATACCCCAATGATGACAGAAAAAGAAGGATTCATGTGGACAAAAATATAAGAACACTTTCTGCTGTAGCAAAGAACCAGAAACTAAGGGTGTACCCATCAACTGGGGAATGGCTGAACAAATTATAGAATATGAATGTAATAGAATATTATTGTGCTATATGACAAAAGGTGACGAATGATGGTGTGGAAGATTCAGAGAAACCAGGGAAGATTTATATGAATTATGGAGAGTGAAATGAGCAGAACCAGAATAATTTATACAATGTCTACAGCACTGAAGGAAAATAACTTTGGAAAGCTTAGGACCCATGATCAGTACAATGACCAACTAAGACTCCAAAAGGCTGATTTTGTATGGATTTTTTGTTTGTTTGTTTTTGTTTTTTTTCTGATGAGGCAATAGGGATTAAGTGACTTGCCCAGGGTCACACAGCTATGGAAGACTGATTTTGAATCAGAGAGATGATGGACTAGAGGTACACAATTATATCTCCATCTTCAGGCATAACCAGCACATGCATTTATTTTGCTTGACTGTACTCGTTTGTTTCAAGGGAGGGCTTTTCTTTTCCTTCTTTCTTTTTTTTTTTTTGGTAGAGGAAGAGGATTATGGGGGAAAGAAGAGGGTAGTGACAGTGATTTAAAAAAATAATGAATATTTAAAAAATATTCAGAAGAAAGAAGGCAATTCAGAAGAGGATATAAACAAGTAAGGCAATGTTGGTGCCATAAGGTTAAATTTAATATATACTTTAAAAAAAAAAAAGCTGGACCTAATATAGATTCAAAGTTGCACATACAATCCTCATTCCTTGGAATTCTTTTGTATACCAACATGTCTGTGTTTGTTGCTATCTGTCATATCCATAATAGTCAAAAAGAAAAGTTATTTTTCAAAGTCCCATTCACTTGATGTTAGTTACCTTTCTCAGTATAGGAGCTCTTACCTGGTCTGAGGCATAAGCAACAAACCGAGAGTTCAGGGAAGATTCGTCCACATCTGGCTCAGACACTTTCATGTCCAGGATTTTGTTTTTTCTGGCTGCTAGCAAAGCTACTAAAGTGGATTCACTGACAGTACTCTGTGAAGGAAGAGAGGACATGACTGGCAGCCCCCTTTTTTTTTCTCCCCTTCCAAATATTCTAGATTATTTTTTAGTTTTGTTATTTTCTACAACTATGCCCAAGAAAGAGCACAGTCTCTGCCTGAGGCTGTTCCTCATCTCTTTACCTCATTCTCCAACCTCTGTCATCTTTTCTTATTTGTCCCACATCCACAGTGTACCAAGACCTGTACTGAATCTGGATATCTCTCTTACTAATTTACTAAATGCACAAAGAAAAAAAATTACAATGCCAAAAGGATCATCCTGGAAGGCTTAGAAGATGAGAAGAGAACAACCAGTCCCTGGTAAGCAATGATTAAGTTTCCAATATGGGGGAGAGGGGGAGGAAGAATGGATAAGGGAAGAACAAGAGACACATGGAAGCACATGGAAACTTATTAAAAATAATAATAATAAAAAAAAAAGACAGCACAGAGCTACAAGGGAAGCAGGAAAGTCCTTAACCCCAGCTCAGCTAATGACATGTCTCATGATTCATTCCCCCGCTCTGGTGCTCAATCTCCCCATCTGTAAAATGGACATCTTCTCTCCTTCCCAGGTCAAAGCATATGTTAGCTAATGAGGAATTAATAAGGAAGAATTAAACTATAGGAATAAGTGAATTCCCATACTAAGGGAACATCTCTTTACATTTCATTTGGCCTTCTCCTATATTTCCTCATTTAGTCCTTGTTTTCAGAGCTGTCTCTTAGTGAACATTCTAAGTTGCTTCATGTCCCACAAAACACATAAGCATTCAGACTTGTGGAGAACAACATGACCAGATCCTGATACTCTCCAGCTGAACTGTGTCAAAACACTGACTCGTATCCTGGTGCCGTGAAAGGGCTGTTGTATCTCCAGTTACTTCCAACAGTCAGCAATTTAACACTCAGACTCTCGCTCCATTATTTTCAGCAAATTATAGACCAAACTGAACCATTTAAGGGAACTCTGGCTTAGTGGATCTTAGGAGGTAGCAATGTAGGCAAAGAACATAAAGGCTGCAAACTTATCTTGCTCATTTCTTCCTTCTCTCCAGCTTTCTAGAAACTGTGAATCAAGTTTCCTAAGTCATGTAATCTACCATCCTCCCTTATCCAGTCTCACCATATGGGCAGGAAGGGGTTTGTGTCTGTGTGTGGTTTGGGGGAGGCAGGGAAGGGAAATAGAGGACGCCAGGTTCATAAACTAAAAAGTCTAGATTGGAATGATTGTAGTAATATGATGATTTATTGGTTTTATTTTAAGGAAAGAAGATAGGGAAAAGAAAAGGGGGCAGGGATAAAGGAGAGAGGGAAGGAAAACAAGAAGAAGAGAGAAAAGGGGAAATATGAAAGGTAAGAGGGAAGGACGAAAGGAAAAGGGAAGAATAGGAAAGAATGAATGGGAAAGAGGATGGATGAAGGGGAAAGAAGATGAAGGGGGAAAGAGAAGGAAAAAAGGGGATATGAGAAGAGGAAGAAGGAAGGGGAAAACAGTTGGGGAAAGGAAAATGAAAAAGGAGATATTATAGTGTGAGTGGGGCACAAGGGACATTGTTGTAAACAGGAGGCCTGGACAGCTAGGAAGGCAGATTTATCATTCACTTCCTAAACCAACATTTTCCCAAATGCAAGAGCATGGCATCATTTGAGGCACCTGTAAGACACCTCCTCCCTGGCTGCTTGGGTGGTGGTGGAGGAAGTGCTCGGGGAGGCCCAACATTTTTGCCAGCCAATCCATGACATTCATTTCGAGCTCAGTGCAGGCCGGGCTGGAGGCCTGGAACAGAAAAAAGAAAAGTCAGGACCTCTATCCAACCTGCAAGGAATGTTCCCACCCACCCATCCCTAGCACCTGACACAGCTGCTCCTCTGCATAACCCCTGATCAAACTTGCCATCCCTTGCCAGTGGGAAGCCGAGATCTCCCTGAGTAAGAGATCAGTGAGTGACAGGCAAGCCCCCAGGCTTTCTCCTACCTCCCACCCTCCTGCTCTCAGGCAGCTAAAGGAATGAGGGGAGGGAGCTTTCTGCCAACTGATTATCTCTCAGTTAGAAGTCAGCTAATCCCTTAACAATGCTGGCCAGGAGTCACCAATTTTATCTGGCCATACTACAGACAATATGCCTGGGGATGATTTAGATAAACATGGACTTTCCCAGCAAATCCCATTAGAGCAGAACTGGGGAGTAGGGGATAGATATAACCACAGCTCAAAGCTTGAAATTTTAGGATGTAAAATAAAGTATTAATTTATGCAGAAGGTAGAAAAATAAACCTTTTTTTGTTATGAACCCCTTCTTAGAATAATGTTTTAAAATGCATAAAATAAAATAAATAGGATTACAAAACAAATCAATTATATTACAATAAAGATGTCATTTTTTCCCAGCCAAGTTCATGGACTCCTTGAAATTTATCTACAGACTGTGGACCTCAGGGTTAAGAACCCCTTCAATAGAGATAATATAGACTAAAACTCTAAATGGGTTCAAGGAGTACTAGGATATATTTTGGTATGATGACAGGAGGGAAATTGGGGGTGGTAGAATGACGATGCATCTCCATATCAAAAAGGATTACTATGCTGTCTCACAAAACATTCTTTGTTGCCATAGTCAGAGAAAGGAAACAGGAAAACAGGCCACTGGAAGAGGCCATGATTCCTGTTCTTGTTCCCCCTTCCAATGCCAGCTTGTTTTCCCTGCTCCTGCTACTTACCCAGGTGAATCCTAAGCAATTAATAGCATCTGCTAACATGTCTCCTAACAGAGATGGCCAGGAGGTCAGAGCCGGAAAGTAGGCATGCATATGGGGACTCTGCCAGTGGACCACCTGGGAGAGAACATGCAGACAACATTAGAGGAGCACTGAGGTCCAGGTTCCTTCCACAACACAGTGAAAGAATCTGGACAGGGGCCATGTACTCTTTCAAGCAAAATCCAAAGAGCATTTTACCTCCATCAATTCCAAAGTCACCTGAAACCTTTTATGTCCCAGAAAAGTCTCTGGGTAAACAGAAACAATCCCAAACCATCCAATCCAGAGGGAGACAAAAAACGTGTGTATACATGAGAGGCAGCTTGGCATAATGGACGGGTCTTGAAATCACAGAGACCTGGGAAGCTTACACAAACTTTGTGACCTCATGCAAATCAAGTAACTTCTTTGAGCCTTAGGAAACTTTCTAAGTTATAGACAAGTTAAAGTCTACTGATGTAGAGTTTTCACACCAAAGAAATGATTAGTTATGTACATAACCAGTCTAGTTACAATCCTGATATTTTACATTAGTAAGATATATTTCTTTTGAATTGCGCCTTATTATATGTCTCCCCACCTCATTATGGTATGTTTTAGTACCTCTGGGATAAAATATAAATTCCTCTGATTAGCATTCAAAGTTAGTCACAACCTGGCCCATTTCTACCTTTCCAGGCTTTTGTACACATTATACTTCTCCACATATTCTATGATCTAGACATATACTGTTCCAACCATAATATACCTCATGTCTCCATGCCTTTGCACTACTAGCTGGTGCCCATGCCTAGAATGCACTCCACCCCACCCCCACCTCCACCTCTGGAAAACCCTGGTTTTCTACAAGAATCACTTCAAGCCTCACTTTTTACATGAAGTTTTTCTTGACCATGACTACCACTACCATCACCATCCCCCACCACCACCTCGGGTGCTAGTGCCCTTCCTCCCAAAACCACCTTATATTTATTTGTGTATATGTTGAATCCCCTGATAGATGTAAACTCCTTGGGACAGGAACCATTACACTTTTCTCTATAACCCAAGAGCTCAGCACAGTGCCTGGCACACAGTAGGCATTTATTAAATGCTCATTGATTGATTGGTTGATTGTAGCAGCACCATGGGGATGTGAAACAAAAAGAAGGACATTTAAGTGGACTCATGGATGCCTTTGGGATTCCTGTATGTAATTCTCTGTGAATGAGCCCTCACTTGACCCACAGGCATAGTGGTATTACATTGGGCATTTACATGGTGCTTTAGCTGCCCAGTGTCTTAGGTTGTTAAATATAATTTATCTATCTATCTATCTATCTATCTATCTATATATATATATATACACACACATATATATTATGTAACATACACACACATATACACACACACAGATATAATTATTCCCATTTTTCAGAGAAGTTAAGCAACTCACCAAAGCTTACTACTAGTATGTGGTAGAGCCAATATCTAAAACAAAATCTTCTCATTCCAAGTTGAGTGTCCTTTCTGTTACACCATGAAAGGAGGAGTTGGTCAAGACTTATATAGTGGTTCTCTGTATGTTTGCATTTGCCCCACAGGCTTCTTCATTTTCTCTCTCCAGTCTCTTCTTCCACTATTCCTCCCAACCCACCACATCCCTACATCTTCTGCTCCAGCCCAGTTTGATCTTGTCTGCAACCCTGACACTCTCATTCCTGTTCTATATCTGTGTTGGAGATAGCCCCTAAATGTCTGCATCTAATACTCGTCTCCTCTTTGTCTATCCAAAGTCCACCAATTCATCAAGGCCCCGTTCAAATCCCTCCTCCTCAGTCCTCTGATGACTCCAGTCCAGTGACGATCACACTGACCTCCCTATCCCTTTCTAAACTCCTATAGAACAATTTGTCTATATTGTACCCTAAGCTGTAATAGATTAAAACTACACTAAGACTTTTGGAACATCCTAAATATGACATATATCCCTAACTTCCTAAAAAACACAGCTTAGGTGCTGCTTCATACATACTTCCTTTCCTGTTGCCCCCAATAATTAGCACTCTATTCCTCTTAAAATTACTTTGTATATAGTTTGCATTTATTTGTATGCACATTGCATTTGCACAGTAGAATGTAATCTCCTTGAGGGCTTCTCTTCTTGTTTTTACCTTTTTATTCCCAGTGCATAGTACATATTAGGTGCTAGACAAAGTATTATTGAAGTGATAAACACTTATTGAATTGAATCTCTTGACTTTGCTGAATTAACCCTCAGTGTATGTACTTTTCTCTATAGATCTTAAAATAATAACAATAGTAATAACAAACATTTATATATAGTGCTTACTTTGTGCCAGGTACTGTGCTAAAATCCAGCAAATAGTACAGTCAGCAAATAGTAATTGCAGTCAGAAAGACCTCATTTTGAAACTTGTATCAGAGATTTGCTCAAGGTCACACAGGTGGTAAGTATCAGAGGTGGGAATTTGACACCAGATCCTTTGACTCCATCTCCAGGACTCCTTCTCCTGTACCTCATATAGGTCTTATCTCCTCTACTGGACCGTGAGCTCACTGAGGCAAATATCTTACTTGTCTTTATTCTCTACAGATGTCCATAACAGTGAGGTTCACATAGCAGGTATTTAATGCATTTCTGTTGAATGAATAGATGAATGGATGGATGGATGGATGGATGGATGGATGGATAGATGGATGGATGATGATGCTAAGCAAAGATATGCCTCTAGGAGAGCCAAGAAATCAAGGAGCCATTGCCCCTAGATAGGTCTCAGGAGGCTGGTTTAGTCTTTGGGATTCAAGGTTATGCCCTATTATCATTTTTCAGCAGTAACTGTTGATGAGTGTCCCCTCTCAACTGCTGCCATCTAGTAGCTATATCAAGATATAGCTCCCTAGATAAAGTATCTAATCCTGATGAGACTTTATCAAAAACAGACAGACACCTATTTCCTAAGATAAGCATCTTTGGCTCTGCCTGGCAACAACCACTGGATTTCATTGCATCAAGTAAATCAACTGTTTCCCCATCACTTTTTGACCGTTACTTTGCTTGCTTCCTTTTAGGCAGGGAGGCAGGAGATGACAGCTGCCAGATTACAGTTAGCAGAGGGGTCATCCTACAGAATGGAATCACTGATCATCTCATCCAGGAAACAGCTCCTTTTGATAAAGTTTCACTTGTGTTTTTTAAAAAATGGTATTTTTAAATTTGTTGGATGGTTTAAAAGCACTAGGATTATCAGAAGCTTCTTCCCTTCATTTCATTGCCATGTCTCAGTTTTATTTTATAGGATGCCCTTTATTGCACTTTCTATTCTAGTTATAGTGGACCACCAGCTGTTCATAGTAAACATGCCATCTGCTACCACCCTACTTTTGCACAGGCAGCACCCCCCAAGTCTGGAAGGCACTCCTTCACCTCCAACTGAACTTGAACCTAGCTCCCTCCACAGGACAGCTCAGTTGCCACCCCCTTTGGGTTTTTCCTGATCTCCACTCCACCACCCATTCCAGTTATTAGCACTTGTAATTACTTTTTATATGCTTTGTATTTACTTATCTGAGTACATGTTCTCCTTCCCCATCCTACCCTACCCCCCACTACAGAAAAATGTAAACTCCCTGAGGGCAAGTACATTTTTTTTAATCCATCTTCAATGCCTTACATATAGTAGGGACTTTTTTGGGTCTCTATCTCTAGTGCTTTATACATAGTAGGTGCTTTTTGTTTCTATCTTCAGCACCTTGAACATAATAAATTCTTAATAAGTGTTTAGGAAATTGAATGGCTTTCCATGGCCACATGGGACAATACTTGGATCCAAATATTCCATGCTGATAAAGCCACAGAACCACAGAATATTAGAGCTAGAAGAAACTTTGTTTTACAGATGAGGAAACTGAAACCCAGAGGGCAGTGAAACAATAAGGCCAAGGTCACACATTGAGTTACAGGCAGAGTCAAGATTAGAAGTCTGCTGACTCCTAGTCCAACACACTTTCCACTACAAAGCAGTTTAAGAAATGATCACACAATAAATAACAGTGTCATTGTGAATAGTGCATTGAGAGTCACATTCAATGACAAGGGTTAAATTAGGTGACCCCTAAGTTGCTTTCCAAGGCTAAGATCCTGTAGTCCTATGAAAATAAAGTTCTGCATTTTAGCTGAATTCTAGAAGATGGGACAGGAATGTGTGACTCTAGTTTGGACTCAGAAAGCCACTCAATTATGAGTAGCTTTTCAATCATAATCATATCTCAATCATGTCTCCATTTCTACAGTTGTCATATGGAAAGAATATTAGTTCCTGAATCACTTTAGCAGGAAATAATAGTAATTACAATAACAATAATAATAACAGGAAATAATAAATAGCTAGCATTTAATAACCTTAAGGTTGGCAAAGCACTTTACCACATATTATTTTTCATTTGGTTTGCACAACA
>NW_020954626.1:1517946-1518260 GCF_900497805.2 Vombatus ursinus
ACACACACACACACACACACACACACACACACACACACATTCCCATTTTACAGATGTGGAAACTGAGGAACAGAAAGCCTAAGTGACTTAGGCTGCTAAGACATCAAGTGTCTGAGGCAGAATTTAAAACCATATCTGAATGACTCCAAGACTAGCACTACATACACCATACCACTGTGCCTCTCTCAAAAAAGAAAAAGAAAGTACTGTTTAGCACTTGTACACCGATACAATACTCCATTCCTTTGTTCCTAGAGCCCCTATCCCAGTTTCAGATGGTGACTCACTTGTGATTACTGAGATTAGTGCATTAC
>NW_020954626.1:1518338-1521960 GCF_900497805.2 Vombatus ursinus
AAAAACAAAAAAAAAAAAAAAAAAAAAAAAAAAAAAAAAGATTAGACCAACAGTGGTCTCCAAAATGGGACTAGACTCCCTTACGAAGCCTTAAGCCTAACCTCAAAGGTATGTTATTAATCAGTTGGAGGGTGGGAAGAGAGATCCATTCTATCTTCACTACAATAGTCCTTGGAGCTTGTCTCCAAACAATTACACCTGTTCTTTTTACCCATCACTCCCCTATTTCTCCCTCCCCTCTCCTACAAGCTACCCACAACAGCTCTGCAGGTGCCATTGGGAAAATTGTACATACACCTACCCACTGTTGTCAGTTCACTTCCTGGTGGGCTCTGCTCTGGAGATGGTGACCAGTGAGTCAGATCCCTGCCTTCCCCCTTTTTATTTTGGGTGTTACAGAGTAGGTCACTCAAGTTGAGCAGGCATGGATGGATTGTAGCTATCGTTACATTATCATTCTCCCTAAACCCATCTCTTCCAAACTTCTCTTTTACTGTGAAGAAAACCACCACCCTTCAGTCATCCAGGTTCACCTAGGTATCATTTTCAATTCCTAATTTTCCCTTGCTCCACATTTCCTTATTCAATTAGTTATCACAGCTTGTTGGTTCTGCTTCCCCATCTGTCTCCCTCTCTTTACTCCCATAGCCACTCTTATCACCTCTCACCTGTACTATTGCAATAGCCTGCTAATTGATCTCCCTGTTTCTAGTCTTTCTCCATTCTAATCCATCCTCCACTCAGATGCCAAATTTTTCTAAAGCACAGGTCCGATTATATCACTCCCCTATTCAATAAAGCCTGGTGACTCCCAATTGATTCTATGATCAAATAATTTTTCATTTTTATATTCCTTTTTTGTATTTGTTTTTGTTTGTATTTTTGTATTTATTTTATAATTACACAATTAGTACATGTTTACAATTTTTATTATATGTCATTGTAATATAATATGAATTATAATTATAATTAAAAAATAAGTAAATATACACATATTAGGAGTTTTGCTCAAAAAATTTTTTTTGATAGGGATGTGAGATCAAATAAGTTTGGAGATCACTTTTTGAATGAAATGAAAAGTCAAGGGTTTGCCATCCATAGACCACTTTGCTTTCCTCTATTCCATGGACACAGATTACACTCCTAACCCTGGTTCTATTACAAATGTGTTCTTTAAAAAATAAATTAATACGGACTCTTGGACCCAAGGGAGACAGACAAAAGAGCGTAAGATAGTGTGCTTTAGCCAGCAGTTCAACCCTGGGCAAATTACTTCACCTCTTTGGCCTCAGTTTCCTCACCTATAAAATGAGGGTGTTGGATGAGATTAACTCCAAAGTCCTTCCAAATTCTGACATTGTTTTAATATGTTCTAAAGTCTCTTCTTGCCTCAACATTCTGTGATTCTATGACATCAATCCTCATAACTAGAAAAGTAACTGAGAGCACATACCCTACTTATTGGCAATGGGCAGGCAGACTGAGAGGAGCTTTGTCAACAAAAGACTTAGCTGACACTTGACATATGAAGAAAAGAGGGGAACAAATCAGTATGGTAAAATAGAAAGAACGCTGGATGGGGATTCAAATCCCGACTCTGCCACTTACTATCTGTGTGACTTTCAGAAAGCTACTACACTTTTCATGGCCTCATTCCCCTCATCTACAAAATGAACAGTTTGGACGAGATGACCCCTAAGGCTCCTTCCAACTTTAAATCTATGACTGAAGATGACAAAGATTATTAACTGTCAATAATCTGTTCAGCTCAACAAGGCAAAGGAAGCATTGACAGTCACTGTCAACATGTCCAAAGTGCTGAAATTGTGTGTACATTGCCCATCTTGAATCTTTAGAAAATCCAAGTTAGGCATCACTTCACACCAATCATCTGCTCCTATCCTTAAATTGGTACAGTAAAACTATCTGCCCTTTCCCCTTTGGTATTCTGCCCATTTCTTACCCCAGGCATAATGATTTTCTCAATGTCTCCAAAGATGGCATCCCAGCTGTCTGGCTCCACAGGGGCACTGTCAGGCAGCTGGCTTCTCATGTAACCTGGCTGCACATCAGGTGTAACCCGTCTCTCCCTCACAGTGCTCAGATACTGGAAAATGTAATCCACCATCTCCTTTCCTGAAAAGAGAGCAGAAGAGAGAGGCTACACCTTGTGACCTAACCAGTACTCTTATACTATCATCCAGGCCTCATCATGCCTCTTTCTACCCTCAAGAGCTCTGCTAAGAGAAGCAGACAGAAAAAAAGGGATGGAAAAGCACTCCTAACTCTAGTGGGACAGAAGATATCTTGTTTTTAGCTGACAATTTTTTCCCTATTTTTTTTACTATGAACTTTAGGAATACCAAGTAAAATGGGCATTTCTATATACTTAGTAGAACAGAAAGAGTATTGTACATGAAATTTCAGATCTCTACTATATACGCTTATTTTTCTTTTTAAATATATAGTAAGTTTAATCTGTCATTTTCAATGTTATCCTACTTGTCTGTGATTCTTTTTGGCCTGCTCTCTGTTTTCTCTGACTTAAAAAAAAAAAAGGATGTTTCAATGACCCTCTTTTCTTTCTTTTCCTTTTCTTTCTTCCTTTTTTAAAAGTTTATCCTTATTCCTCATTGCCCTCCACCATTGGGAAATTAAAAAAGAAGAAAAACAAAACTCATGTAACAAAAATGCATAGTGAGAGTGAATCAAAGTAAACTCCTTCATTGGCTATGTCCAAAAACATATGTCTTACTCTTTACTTTCAGGTGGCAATGTGCTGAACTTTTTTGTCACTTTCAGTCCACATGCCTTTCTCCCTTGAGGGAATATTTTCTAGGTGCCCAGTCACAAAGACCTTGCATTGATTCTGGACCACTCATTGCTCCTAAGAGAAAAAAAATCTGATACAGAGTAAAGTAATAACAATTTATACAATAAAAATTAAGAACCAGAAGAACAATTTATACAATAATAATATGGCAAAGATAAACAATTTTGAAAGATTTAAGAACTCTGATAAAGGCAATGACTAACCATGAATCCAGAAGGACTGAAGATGGAAAATGCTACACACCTTCTGACAGAGTCAATGGATTCAAGATGCAGACTGAGACATACATTTCTGGACATGGCCAAAGGGGGAATTTGTTTTTCTTGACCATGTACATCTGTTACAAGGATTTTGTTTTTTCTTTTTTTTTTTTTTTCTTTTTAAATTGGGAGAGTGGGATGGGAGGGTGAGAAAATAAATTCCTATTAGTTAGAAAATAAGAAGAAAAAAATTTTAAAAGAAATAAGAAAAAAATACAATAATCTCCCTTTTCATGGAACCAACCCATTTCATAGAACCAATCACAAGCCATGGACTAATATAAAGTTTATATAGATTCAATTATAAAATGCTCCTTAAAGAAACAAAGAATAACTTAAAATATGGAGCATATTCAGTGCTCATGACTGGTCTATGCAAATAAAATGAAAATGACAATACTAGAATGTCATAATGTTTATTTCCTCCCTGTTCTTATTCCACTGAAGAGAAATTTCAGAGTCCTAAATGCCATCTTTACCCAAAGTCATCTGAAAATAAAAAATATGTGTAAGAACACCTGCACTAATA
>NW_020954626.1:1521979-1530405 GCF_900497805.2 Vombatus ursinus
CACACACACACACACACACACACACACACACACACACACACACACCCCCAGAGTTCGTTCTCTGACCACGTTCCTTGATCTTGAAATTATAGTCATTTCTCTAAGTCCCCAGGAGGCAGAATATTTTAATTTTCTTATCATCTAAGAGGGGAAAAAGAGTATTTTTATTCAGCATTCTGGAGGGCAGGGGAAGGAATTCCCCAAAGTTGAGTTTTCTGGAGCCCCTGATAAATATTTCCTCTTTGCTCCCCCTTATTTCTCCATGTCTGTTCCTAGTTTTCTACTTTCAAATAAGTTCTCATTAGTATAATGTTGTATATTATGTATATAATTAGTATAATGTCCATGCAAAATTCTCATATGGTGATCCAGGGCAAAACTGTGAAACAGGCAAAGTTTGTTCTAAGCATCTTCTCCGCCCGCCCCCCCCCCCGCCTTTGTTCCCCCCAGTCCCTCCTAGAGGCATTCTTGCTGCCTGCCCCAGCCTCCTGAGAGCTCCCTCCAGTTCAGTACCACTTCCATAGGCCTTCCCTTACTCTTCTGACATCTGGACTGATCCCTGTAGTCTCCCCTCATCTCCCATGGATTCTCTTCTCAGAGCAAATGCCCAAAGAGAGGAATCTATAAGATAATTGTCTTTTTCTGAAAGAAACCTGTTAAAATGAGTTTAGACCAAGTTAGTATATTTCTATTTCTATGAGATATTTAAGAGGGGATTCCTTTGATCCAAAGGAATGACTCCCTCATAGTGGAATGTCAGGCAATAAGGCAGGTCAGTAGAGGAAATGTGTTGGGTTGGGGGCACCAGGGAAGGCTTTTTTAGAGCCCCATAAATTATGCAAGACAGGCTATTATGTCATTCCTCTATGAAGGGATCCTTAACCTGGAAACCATTAAATAAATAGATAGACAGATAGATGTGTGTGTGTGTGTGTATACACACACATATATGTACACACATGCACATATATTGCAACATACCTATGTATAGGCACATGTATACATATATGCATGTATACACATATATGTATAACCGTATTTCAACATAATTGGCTTCCTTTGTAACGTTATGCATTTAAAAACATTATTCTTAAGAGTCCAGAGGCTTCACCAGACTGCCAAAGTGTTCAATAACACAAGGAGGATGGTCTTGAGGCAAGACTATGCTTTAAGGAGAGAAGACAGTAAGATCCACCCTTGGAATATACTTATATGTGGGATGAGAAGGAAGAGAAAATGTTTTGCATGAGATTTATATATATATAAATATAAAATAAACTGTATATATATACATAGAATAAACTGTGTGTATATATATATATATAGATAGATAGATAGATAGATAATTTCCATTTTTAGAGCCTTTGGATAAAATATAAACTCCTCTGATTAGCACTCAAAGCTATTCACAACCTGGCCCATTTCTACCTTTCCAGTCTTGTACATATTATACTTCTCCTCACATTCTATGATCTAGACATGTACTGCTCCCGACCATAACATCCCCCACATCTCCATGCCTTCGCACTAGCTTTTCCTCCAGTCTAGAATGCGCTCCTCCCTCACCTGCACCACTTGGAAACCCCAGTTTTCTTCAAGAATCAGTTCAAGCTCCACCTTTTACACGAAGTTTTTCCTGACCACTACCAACCCCACCCCCAGCTGCCCTTCCTCCCAAGACTACCTCATATTTATTTGTGTATATGTTGTCTCCCTGATAGAATGTAAATTCCTTGGGGTCAGGAACCATTACACTTTTTAGAGTAATGAGCAAATAATTTTCTGTTTAGTTGATTTAGAATATAAATCTTCAATTCTCTTTGGGAGCTGGAGAACCAGTTATATTTGCCTCAGTGTGAGGAGTACAGTGAAAGGAAAGAGAGAGACAGAGACAGAGACAGAGAGAGAGAGGGAGAGAGAATCCAATCTCACATTACTTAGTCAAAAACAATACTGTACACTATAATTATACTCCCAAACTTCCCTGCTGACCATCAGGAATAGGGGCTGCCCAGTAGATGACTCTAGGCGAAAGAGGCATACACAGCAATGTACATAACCATTTACCTCTCTCTCTGTATTCCCTCAAGTCCATGATGTGTCCCTGAGTCTCCTGCTCCTTTTACAACCAAGTTCACTTTTGTCCTGATGTGCAGGGTCACTTGCAGGGGGCTTTGAGCAGTAGCACAGCTTCCTCAAGGAACTCTTCAGGTTCCTCATTCTCCAGGCAGCTTTTATTCCTCCTTTATCTAAAGGACTCACGTCACAGGGAGGCAACATCTCCATCTCCTCTGTATCAACCCCACCCCTTTGTCCCCTTCAGGATCTATTTGTGCGTCCTTCTAGACCTTTGATGCTTCTGGGTATATTTTTTTTTTCCTTTTCAATAATCTTTTCCTCTGACATTAAATAAACTCTTACCCCACTCCACCCCCATACCCACTTCCACTCTCTTTTTGTGAGTAATGACCAGGACCCTGGCTTGTCAAGATAAAAAGGAGTTTCTGAATTAAACAATATGATTAAAGACCAAATATGGGCAGTATTCCAGTCAATGTGGGTGGATAGCCCCCCAGATCACTCTCAAATGTGATTCTTACGGTCAATGGAATCTCAGTTGACAAAACATCATACAATATTATTAACAGCCAGCTGATCATTAGTTTTATCACAAACTGGACCAGGAGAAAAGCTGATTTCATTCATTCCATTACCCTCCCATTCTCAGAATGGAAATAGAGTTTGGTATCATATATTTCTGCTAACAAAGTTGTGATGGTAAAAGAACGACCGATTCTCAACTTTGCTCAAAGCTCAAACTGAACCAATATACATACAAACATACATATACATATATATACATATATAATATAAAATGTTGCTTGTTTGAGAGTGCTTTAGAAATTATAATAGCTTGAATACAAGTAAAAAAGAAACCCTGAAGTTTAGGGAAAATAAACAAGTTTGAACCCTTGGGTTCTCATCTCTATTTGATATTGGGGTGGTAGCTGAGGCCTTTCCGCCAAAACCGGCATCTTGTCTCAACTTACCTATTGTCATTCAACAAATATTTATTATGTGCCAAGAATGAACAAGGAACTGTTATGCCCTATAGAAGATAGCAAGGTACAATCCCTACCTTCCATTTTACAATCAAAAAGGAATTAACGGCCCCACCATCATCCTTGTTACCCAGTTGCATTACAACCTTCCAGTTCCTCTTTTTGATTCTCTCAGTCCTTTACCCCTTATATCCACTTACCCAAATCCTTTGGATTCTTCCTTTCCCAGGTCTCTTCATTCTCTCTTTCTCTCTAACCTTATTCTTGAATGTCTTCAATATTGCCTATCCTCCCATTTCTCATCTATCCTAGATACCACTAATAGAATAAATTTCTAAAGTTTTACTGTTATTTTCCTTCTCCCAACAACACGAAAAGCTGTTTTGTTACGTCAAATCAACATAGACACCTCACTCTGATGTTTAAGGACCTCTCTCAATTGGCCACCCCCCAACCCACCACCACCATTATTACCACATCCCTACAAGCTGTCTCTGGTATTTCTTTATCACATCCTCTAACCCAACTAAAATAGTCCACTTGCTGTCCCCACATCTGGTTTCCCACCCTCATGATCTGATTAAAACAGAGTACAGTAGGATCCGTTTCCATATGTTTTTCCCCTTCTTGACGCAGTATCACACTGGGGGTTCACACTATGGGACTATACTGCTTGTTGTTGCTGTTAAGTTGTTTCAGTTGTGTCTTTACTGCTTTCCCATGCTCAGTTTTTGGCAATCAGAAGACACTAACTCCTTCCCAAAATACCCCAAAGCCCTTTCTTTTTCTTTTGTACTTATGTCTAACCAGTCTTTTCTCATCCTTTTTGTCTTAGTGCATTTTGATCCTTGAATGAAATACCTTACATTTCCCCCTGTGAATACCACTGTTTTCTAGTTTTTTGTTGTTGTTTTTTCCCATCTTATCAAGGTCATTTTTTACTTTGTACATATTTCCAAGGTATTTGCAATTCACCTAATTTAGTATCACCTCCATATTTCATAAGAATATTTTAAACTCCATTATTCATGTCCTCAATAATGATATTGCACAGAACAGGCCCCAAAGATGACTCAATTCAATTCAATTCAATGAATATGTTTTAAGCAATTGCTGTATTCAGAGAACTATGCCAGGCATGGACAAAGAACCAAAATTTAGGCAAGACAATGTCCTTAAGCTCATGCAGTTTATAGTCAAATAGAGAAGTTTAATAATTTGATACTTTGGTATAGGTATTTTCTTTAATGGTATAGTAATACAAACCATCCAAGCTCTCTCCCTATCTTTGCACAGATTCTACACAAATAGCTAGCAGAATATGAGCTCCTTCTAGTTTTTGTTGTCTTCTTATCCCCAGAGCCTAAAACAGTGGACACAGTATGCATTTAAATATTTAAAAATTGAATTGTTAAGTGAATAACGGAACTATGAACAAAGTACTATATTAATTCCTAGGTAGAAATAAAAAAAAATAAGAGGAGGCTTCCTGGGAGAGTTGACATCTGAGTTGGATTCTAAAGGATCTATGGAAATTAACAAGGTTGGGGTTGAGGAAAAGAAACCACAGGGAGATGATGAGTAGATCATTGGGCTGTAAAATAAAATGTACTGGGCTGTAAAAAAGTAGAATGAAATGAGACTGGAAAGGCAGAGTGATATCAGATTATAGAGAGCCTTGAACACCAGACAAAGAAATCTGAACTTTATTTGATTAGCAATAGTAAAAACAGCCATTGGAGGATTCTAACCAAAGTAACATGTCCAGAACTGATTATCTGGCAGGAGTGTAAAAGCTAGATTGGAGTAGGAACAGAGCAAAGGCAGAAAGACTTACTACAAAGCCATTCTAATAGTCCAAGTCAGTGACAATAAGAACCTGTACTGGGTGCTGGTAGTAAGATACACACACACACACACACACACATACACTCACATATATATATACACATACATACATACATGTGTGTGTGTGTGTGTGTGTGTGTATTTCTCTAGTCTAATAAAGAATCATTGACAACCACTCTTTGGATTTTTACTTCAAATCAATTCATTCACATTAAGTCAAGTAATCACTGAACTCCTAAATTATTAGGATTGTAGGATTTATAAGCAAGAAAATACTTGAAAGATCATATAGTCCAATTCTCACATTTAGTAGTTATGGAAAACTCTAAAAGTCAAAATGACAGTTTCCTATTTTACCAAGGAGATCGCTGAACCACATCATACCTCTGCCCAGAAATCTTCACTGGCTACTTAATGCCTCTAGGATAAAATACAAAGGCCTTAGCCCATCATTTAAAGCCTTCTACAATCTAGCTTCTAGTTACCATTCCAGACTTATTTCATATCATTTCTCTTCATGTACTCCATGTTTCAGACAAGCCAGCCTTCTAGTTCTTCCCCCAAATAGTCAGTCAACAAGTATTTATTAAGCACTATGTGCCAAGCATTGTGTTTAACATTGGGGAAACAAAGAAAAGTAAAAACGCTTTCCCTACTCTCAAGGAGCTAACAATCTAACGGCGGAGAGAATAGTAAATAACTATATATATGCAAGACATATACAGAGTAGATGGAAAGTAATCCCAGAGGGCAAGTCACTAGGAGCTGAAGGAACTAAGAAAGACTTCCTGCAGAAAAGGAGCTAGGATTTGAGTTGAATCTTGGAGGAAGCCAGTAAAGCTAAGGGGCAGAAGTGAGGGGGCACAGCATTCTAGGTACTGGAAGCAAGCAATACAAAGGCATAAAAGGTTAGAGGTGGCGTTTCATATGCTAGGAACAGGCAGTAGGCCAGTGTAGCCGGATCACAAAGTTCATAGAGGGGAGCAAAATCTAAGCCTGGAAAAATAGAGAGGGGTTTGGTTATCAAGGGCTTTTACTGCCAAAGGACTTAATATTTGATCCTGGAGTACCAGCGAGGCATTGGAGCTCACTGAGCAATGGGGTGACATGGTCAGAGCTGAATTTTAGAAAAGTCACCTTGGTGGTTGAGTGAAAGAGGGATCGGAGTGGGGAGGCAAGGAAAACAATTAAATAACTGCTGCAAAAATCTAAGGGAATAGTGACAGCGGCAGTAGCTGTGTGCATGGAGAGAATGGGGCATATATGAGAAATGTTGTGAAGGTGGAAACAAGATCTGACAACAGATTAGATTGTAGGATGAATTCAAGTAAGAAGTCAAGGCTGACAGTGAGGTTGTGCACCTGGGTCACTGGAAGGATGGTGGTACCCTTGACAGTAACAGGAAAATTGGGAAGAAAGGGTTTGGGGGAGGGAGGGAAGGAGTTCTATTTTAGATATAATGAGTTTGAGATGCCCATGGAACAACTAGTTCAAGATGCTCAAAAGGCAGTTGATGAAATGAGAGCTCAGAAGATAGACCAGGGCTAGATATACACATCTGGGACTTCCTTCTTGCCTCTTTCTCTCACCTCCCCTTAAAGTCTCAGGTCAATCCAAGAATCCATCTCAGACAGCTAGGAGACTGAAAGACTTGTCACCACCAGAGGCACCTTCCCTCTTTACTAGTGTCCACTTCCCTGACTGTTTGACTTCCACATGGATTAGATAAGATTTAAGTCCACAACTGTATACCTTCCAATATGATGGAGAACCAGCCAGCCTTATCATCTGTCTTGCCACTTCTTCCTAAAGTCCTACAAGCTTTACTATATGCCCTGCCTTTATGTCTTGCAGTCCCTCAGCGCTGCATTATGATCTACTGATGTAACCTAAGGGCCTTTGAACTGTGTCATCCATGTTACTGCTACATTCTTAGACCTCTAGGTCTTGCCATCCTGCCTTTTCTACCTGTATCCCCAGTAAGGCATAGTATTCAGCACATAGTAAATACTTAAGCACTTTTTCATTCATTCATCTGAATAAAGATAACAGCTATACCCAGGTAGCCAGTGAGTCACCAAGTAAGACAGTACAAAAGAAAAAAAACAGAGGGCCCAGAACAGCTCCTTGGGGAGGTATCCGTGCT
Source organism: Vombatus ursinus (assembly GCF_900497805.2). NCBI lineage: Eukaryota > Metazoa > Chordata > Mammalia > Diprotodontia > Vombatidae > Vombatus > Vombatus ursinus. The sequence continues at coordinate 1,529,036 of NW_020954626.1, forward strand.
TAGTGTACTTGACCTAGATGAAGCACCATCAAAGGTTACTGAGAAGGTGCAATTAGAGAGATAGGAAGAGAATCAGTAAAGAACAGTGTCACAAAAACCTAAACAGAAGAAAGTATCCAGGCAGTAATGGTGTCAAAGAATGAAGAGGGCTCAAAAAGTATATGAAGACTGAGAAAGTCCATTAAATTTTCTGATGAAGAGCTCATTGATGAGGGACGAGCCAAGAGAGTGGAGTATCAGGAAGAAGTACAGATGAACTCATTTCTGTAAGTTCTTTGCAAAGATGTTGGGGAAAAAAAAAAAAAAACTGCACCAGACTGAGTCCTTACTGGGAAACCATGAAAAAGTCACAGTGAGTAATTTCTTCCAGAACTAGAAAACATAGGTTGACACAGAGAGGTCTTTAGACACTGGGGATGGGGTCTAGCTGGAAATAGTTGCATGGGTCATTCCAGTACAGGGATTGAAAATGGTCAAGACTGTGCACTTAGACCCACACAAAAAGGCCTGACCTTCTGTAGGATACAGGAAGAAGTGCTAATTGGCAACTCTGTCGCTCAATACCTAGTTCTGGGTCACAGATCCAGAGCAGACTTTGAAGAGGGTAACTGAACCAAGACATAGCGTTCCAAGGTGAGGAGCATATAGGCTGCATACCGAAAAAGAAGTAAGTTCAGAAATAAGCAGGAGTAATGTGGCTCTAATCCCAAAAGCTTCAAGAGGGTCTTAGTTCCAGCCTCCAGCCCAGGCTGAAGCCTGCCAAAGACCAGGGTAGGAAATCCAGTCCAAAGGAGAGCCTACAGTTCTGTCACTCTGAACCAGCACAGCTTTCCAGTTTGATGACAGTGGCTGAGTCCAACAACAGTGTACTGGATCTCCAAGAGGGGTAAGTCCACAAGTGTATTTCCTCAGACCCAAATCCAAGTTAGTAACTTTTGGAACTTAGACCAGAAGGACAGCAATCAGACTTTGCCCTGGATCAGACCATTTTGGGAGCACTGAAAGCTTGCAATTTCCTGCTTGAGCTATCCTGAGATCCTGAAATAACACGACACTCAATGTGCTCAAGAAAGCAGCAGCAGCAGCATTAAAGCTAACATAGCAGATATTTCCTCCACAACTGCATAGTCCAGCCCTAACATAAAGTCCCAAATTGCAAAGTGACTTGCCCAGAGTCACACAGATAGTAAGTGTCTGAGGTCAGATTTGAACTTAGGATGATGAGTCTTTCTGACTCCAAACCTGGCCTGGCAGTCTATCTACCATGCCACCTAGCTGCCTTAGGAAAATATATATATAAACATATACATGGAGGACAGCTTATGAAAAAGCCTGGAGATAGGAGATAGAATCTCATGTATAAGAAACAG
>NW_020954626.1:1530443-1538095 GCF_900497805.2 Vombatus ursinus
CAAGAAGAAATTTAAAACTCAAAAGCATACGGAAGTGATTGTTGAAAACTAAAAATAAATTGAAAAAAAAAAACAGCATGAAGGGAGTTTGACTGAAATGAGTAGTGTATAAAAGGGGCTAATGTATAATAAAGCTCAAAAGGAGAGTAGAGCTGTCTTGAAGAGCTTTAAATCCAAAGAAGAGTTCGGGCAAGGAGTGTGTATTTTATTCTAGAGGTAGTATAGAACTCCTGGTGTTTATTGAGCAGAGAAGAGACACAGTCAAACCTGTGCTTTAGGAATATAACTGGTTGTTGAGTAGGGAGTACATTGTAAAGCAGAGAGCCTTGAGTCAGGAGAGCAACTAGGAAGCTATTGCAATAATTTAGGTAAGTGCTAATGAGGGTCTGAACTAGTGTGGTGACTGGGTGGGTTGGGAGAAGGTGACAGATACAAGAGATGTTGTGAGGTAAAATAAAAAACTTTGATAACTGAAAGGATATGTGAGGTAAAGGAGGGTAAAGAATTGAGGATGACCGAGGTTGGGAACCTGGGAGACTCTAAGGATAGTGGTGCTTTTCTACTGCAATAGAGAAATGGGGGGAAATTAGTTCTATTTTAGACAGATTCAGTCTAATCATCCAATTGGAAAGGTTCAATAGACAATTATTGATTTGGAACTAGAGCCTCGGAAAGACAAGGGAATATGTGTGTGTGTATGTGTGTATGTATGTATGTATGTATGTGTACATATATATATATATGTACACACATACATATTTTTACATATAAATAAATAAAATTGTTCAGTCACTTCAGTCGTGTCAGAGTCTTTGTGACCTTATTTGGGGTTTGCCATCTCCTTCTCCAGTTCATTTTACAGATGAGGAAACTGAGGAAAACAGGGTTAAGTGACTTGCCCAGAGTCACACAGATAGTAAGTGTCTGAGGTCAGATTTGAACTTAGGATGATGAGTCTTTCTGACTCCAAACCTGGCCTGGCAGTCTATCTATCATGCCACCTAGCTGCCTTAGGAAAATATATGTAAACATATACATATAGTGTGTATATATATAAGTACGTATACTTGTATATGTATACATATATGTATATATGCGTGTTTTATATATACATATGTGTGTGTGTGTGTGTGTGTGTGTAGTCATCCTTATAGAGATAATTAAACTCATGGGAGCTGATGAGGTCAAGTAAGAGTGTAAAGAGAAAAAAAAAGGGGGGTCAAATAATAGACTCTGAAAATTAGAATGGACCAAATAGTCATTCAGTCTACAATTCAATTCAATTCAACAAGCATTTATTAAGTGCTTACTATGTGCCAGGTACTATGCTGTGTGCTAGAAATATAAAGAAAAACAAAAGATTGCCCCTGCCCTCAAGGAGCTTACAACCTAATGCAGAAGACAACAAGCAAACAGGTATGTACAAACAAAGCTATATAAAAGACAAATAACAAATAATTAACAGAGGAAAGTCACTAGAATTAAGGATTGGAAGAAGTTTCTAGAAGGTGGGATTTTAGCTGAGATTTGAAGGAAGCCAGGAGGTGGACATGAGTAGGGAGAACATTCCAGGCATGGGGGAGAGCCAGAGAAAATTCCTGGAGCTCAGAGATGAGTGTCTTATTTAAGGAATAGTACAGAGGTCAATGCCATTCTATCAAAGAGTATGTAGTGTGGAGTAAGATGTAAGAAGACTGGAAAGGTAGGAGTAGGCTAGGTTACAGAGGTCTTTAAATGCCAAAAAGATGATTTTGTATTTGATCCTAGAGGTGTTAAGGAGCCACTGGAGTCTGGGGAACAGGAGGGAAGATGACGTGGTTAGACCATTGCTTCAGTATAATAATTTTAGTGACTGAATGGAGAACGGCGTGGGGAGGGATAATGACTCTATGAAACAATGAGAAATATTAAAACAAAGTGAAAATATCAAAGAAAAAAAAAACAAGAAAATGTAAGGTATCCCAGAACAAAAACAAACAAAAAAAAACTTACCTGGAAAAGAGATCAAGGGGAGATAATATAAAATCATTGTACTACCTGAAAATCAGGATCAAAAAAAAAAAAGACCATAGCTATATTTTAACAAATCGTGAAAGAAAATTGCTTAGATCTCTTAGAATCAGGAAGTAGAGTGAAAACAGAAAGAATCTAGCAATCACTTCCTAAAAGAAACTCCAAAATGAAAACTCTCAGGAATGTCACAGCCAAAATCCAGAGCTTCCTGTCAAAGAAACTGCAGCAAGAAGCCAAAAAAGCAGAGTTCAAATACCAAGGAACCACAGTTGAGGATGACACGATTTAGCGGGTACCATCACAAAGGACAAGAGGACTTGGGAATATGATATTCCAAAAGGCAGAAGACACAGGTTTAAAATCAAGAACAAATTGCAAAACTAAGTATAATCCTATAGGAGGGAAAATGGAGCTCTAATTAAATAAAGGATCTCCAAGTATTCCTGATGAAAAGACTGAGTAGAAACACCGAAATGCAAACATGAGTAAAGAGAAATATATACATGTAAATTTAAGTGAGCAATCAGAAAAGCCTGTATTAAGGGTGCAGTGTTTGCCTTCTGATGTGGGTGTGGGGTGTCATGCTACAAGCATACCTGAGAAACATAATGTCAGCAGAGATGAGAGAATGAATCAAATAAGATGGAGGATCTGGGATTGATTTTTTTATGTTATGATCTTAAAAAAAAGAAGGAAAGAGAGGAGAGAAAGGATAAACTAGGGAAGAAAAGGAAAAGAATGGAATGAGTAGGGGAAACATTTTTCCTATGATCAGGAGTGCAAATAGAGTCCATGCAAATGAAGGAGTAGGAGGAGTAGGCATCACTTTAACCTTACAATTTGAAATGATACAGAGTGAAATGTGCAGAACTAGAGAACAACTTACACTATAGCAACAACATTGTAAAAATGAACAATTTTGAAAGGAGGGAAGCTAAGGGAACAAGTATTTATTAAGTCAGGAGATGGCAGGGTCTGACAAATTCTCTCTCTTCTACTATGCTATGCGTTTCACAGTTAGTCTCATTTGATCCTCACAACAACCCTGGGAAGCAGGTATATTATGATGTACATTTTATCATTGAGGAAACTGAGGCAGATAAAGGTTAGTGATCTACTTGCTCAAGATAACACAGCTAGTGTCTCAGGCCAGATATGAATTCACATCTTCCTGACTCCAGCCCCAGAGCTCTATCCACTGTGCCACCTAGTTCTTGAAAAACTTAAGAATTCTGATCAATGTAATGATCAACCATGATTCCAGAAAACTGATGGTTTAGAATGCTACCCACCTCCTGATAAAGAAGTAATGGATTAGATACTCAAAGTGAGACATGTTTTGGCACATGGACAAAGTGGAGCTATGTTTTGTTTAAACATGCATGTTTGTTGCAGGGGTTTTTGTTTTTATTCTACCCACTCCCACCTCAGTGTGTGAGGGAAAGAAGGAAGATGTTTGTTAATTGAAAAAAAAATTTTCTAAAGTAACTGATAACAAACACAACTGTAAGTTCTTTCAGCACCCTAGGCTGTAGAGAATAGCGTGGCAGTACTGCCCGACTTATCTTAGGTTTATGTTCCTAATTAATCATTTTCGTTCTGTCCTCAGTTTTGAAGATCATTCTCCTTCAAAGAGAAGTAGCAAACTAAGAGTTGAGTAGTTCCATCTTCCCTGCATCATCCATCAATTCATCTTTTTGTACACCCTAAACAGGGCTCCTATTCCTTGTCCGACATTCTTCCTTTCCCCCAACATGGGGCCAACGGTAGGGGGAGGAGAGTAGTATAGAGGGAGTCAAGGGTGCTTTTTCTATAGCCTTGGATCTACAACGTTGGGTCCAGATCACTGTAGCTGGAATCAGTTACACCTGGGTTTCAAATCCTATTTCAGACACTTAAAATATGTTTGACCCTAGGCTCTCTGAGCTTTGGTTTCCTCATCCATAAAACTGGTATAATATCTGTAATACCTACTTAGGTTTGTGATGAGGCCTCAATAAGACAACATACGTGAAGCACTTTGCAGACTAAAAGCTACAGAAAATTCATAGTAGTCATATGGTGGTAGGCGCTCAAATATTGGTTGATTGGTTATTGAGCTGGTGGGGCAACAAATACAAAATACAGAAAAGCTTTGGTAGCTTAGTTGAGTTCACAGTCATTTACCCTCCAGTCCTTGATTCCGAGATCTAAACGACAGTGGACAAAACTTCTTTCTTTTATCAGGAGGAAATAGTAGCTGTCTCTGCAAGGCTAAAAAAAAAACCCTAAGTTTTAGTCGTGTGGCTTTCATAAGATAATTGCCATTTCGTGATAGCAATTTTGATAAGGGAAAGCAGTTTCAAATTTGGAACAGTAATTCTTAGATACAGAGATGATGATATGACATGGGCATAATTCTAGACATGAAATGAGAGAAAATGGATACATAAAATAACTTCTTTAATTGACTTAAAATTGGCATACAAACACAAAACTTATTAAGTAAATTATTTTTCTTTTAAAATGTCAAGAGGCAAGTAAGTTGAAAAGTAAGTTGAAATTCAGACATATTCCATTGAACTCTATTCTAAATGAGTTAAATTTTCTGATTTTATTATGTAGCACTTCTCATGGGTGCCTACCACACACATTAGATCAAAACTATTCAAATAAGAAATTGAGCTAGGGGCTGCTATGTGGTACAGTGGATAGAGCACTGGCCCTGGAGTCAGGAGGACCCGAGTTAAAATCCAGTCTCAGATCAGATACTTGACACTTACTAGGTGTGTGACCCTGGGCAAGTCACTTAACTCCATTGCCCAGCAAAAAAAACCAAAAAAAAACCCAAAACCAAAACCACAACTAAAAAAGAGAAAGAAACTGAGCTCAGTGAGGCAGATTTCTAGTGACTAGGCCAAAACTTTTTCTAGAATTCATACAAGAGAGGCTTCTAATAAAAAATATATATTTACACAAGCAAAAGAAAGTGAAGAAATGAACAAATATCCAGAAAATTAGATTATTGTAGACAATCAAGTTACCTGTTTTTTCACCTTTTCTTTTAACATTTTGTGGGACTTAAATTACTAAAAAACACCCTTAAGTCCTCTCTTTATTTTAACTCATATATACTATTACCAAGATTAATTCAAAGTGGTTAAAATTTGAACCTAAACCACATTCAATGAAATAATTAACTGTCATTCATTACATAAATAATTTTAAAGGGAGTCCTACACATCACATGTTAAGACTCTTTTTTTGGGAGGTGGGGGTGAGGAATAAAGTGAGAAAGGATCCAAACCTATTATTTGATTGGTGTTACCCTAGGAGTTTCCTTCACCAAGGCAAATCAGCAACTAATTTCTAACTCATAATCAAATACAGTTGGCTTGGGTGTGTTGCCCATGCTGGCACAGCTGTTGTGTGTCAGAAACAGGACGTGAACTCAGATCTTTCTAACTTCAATATGTCTTGATTCTATCCACTATACTACACTTCTCAAGACTATTAATACTATTAACTTTATATGACCTTTTCACCGTGCATTATGGTCTCAGCATGACCTGGCAAAAATAAACAAGAAGTCTTCTCCACACTGGAGGTAGAATTCTGATTCTGTGCCTCAAGCAAATGTCAAGGTCTTTTCTAACCTACACTATAGAGAATTATCAACATAATTAACTTATATACCTGGTATCAAATTGAACCCATGGATAGCAAGGTATTCTCTCATCTAGTGTGGGAAGAGTAAATACAGCTTTCCTTCAGAGCTACAACAGGTATTAACTATCTATAATGAAATTCACGAAGAACAAACATTACTTAGCAAAACAACAAATGTATCAGTTAGTTAGGTCATTCCTCAATTCATCTGGCCTGATGGAAAGAACATTTACTCACCGGAAATTGTGTGAACAGAAAATCTTTTTTTGTTGTTGTTTGCTATATGAGCCTAATACTCACTGCCTTGGGAACCTGCCCATGTGGAAATAAAATGTTTCCAGAGATGATTTATTGTTATAATGGAAAAAGTCTTCCTTCATGTGTGGCTTTATACAGGGTCGGGACACTGAAGTGTTCAAGGCACTTAGAATATAAAGAAACCCCACATTATTTTTCAGGAAGAAGCTGTAGGACATTCATCCAGGAAACTTTAGCTATAACAATGCATCTCCTTTCCCCTGGGCCACTTGTGATTTTCAATAGCTAACAGCACAGAAGCTCATTTTGAGAGAGAAATATTATAATAATAATGATAATAATAGCTAACATCTATATAGCAGACTATGTGCCAGGCACTATGCTAAGTGCTTTACAAATATAACCTCATTTGATCTTCAAAACAACACTGGTAGGTGCCATTATTAACCTCATTTTACAGATGAGGAAACTGAGGCAAATGGGGTTAAGTGACTTGCCCAGGGTCACACAGCTAGTACATGTCTACGGCCAGTTTTGAACTTGGACCCCCCCAACTACAGGCCTGCCACTCTTATCTACTGTGCCACCTAGTGCCCCTTCCACCTAGCATCCACTGCCAAAGACTTCCACTAAAAATTCATCATCACTAAACATCCACACATCTTTGGCATAAAAAGTGACAAGATTCTCATTATGTGATATTTACCAGCTTTTCAGATTTATTTTGTTTCGCTATGATAATAATTATAATAATGCTAATATAATAACTACCAACATTTATATAGTGCCTTAAGCTTTAGAAAGTGCTTTACATTTGTCAAATTATTTAATCCTCACAACAATTTTGTGTGTTAAATGTCATTATACCCTTATTCTACAGATGAGGAATCTAAGGCTGAGAGTCTAAGTCCCTTGAGCAGTCACACAACTAGAAGCATCTGAGACCAGATTAAAACCCAAGTCTTCCATACTCCAAGGTCAACTCTCTATCTACTTTGCCACCTATCTCAATCAGGAAGGCCTTTAGAGACCATCTAGTCTAACCCATTCTGAAAAGGAATCCTTTCTATAGCATACCCAACAAGTGCAACAGATTCAAGGCAGAATCAAGAAATGGAAAACCCTCCCAGCTATTACCCAAAACTCTCAGAAAGTGTAATGGGTTCCCTATCTCCTTGCCTGAAGACCTACAGCAACAGGGAACCTATATTACAACGTGTATCCGTTGCTTCTAGTTTTTCTCTCTGGGGTAGAACAAGTCTTGAACAGCACAAGTCTAAGAACAAGTGCAGTAAGAGACAAGGCAAAGAGACTCTCAGAAATGGGATTTCAGTCCTAGTTGCTCCTTCCCCTTGCTATGTGACCTTGGGAAACTCACTGTATATCTCTCATCATTGGTTTCCTTACCTGGAAAAAAAGAGATGACTTCTCCTTCTCAAGTTTATTGCAAGGACTATTTGAAATTCAGGTATACAAGTTCTTTGGAAAGATTTAAAAAGCTGTGGCAATAAAAAGAATTATTATTACTACAGTTCTTAATCTTAGTTAATTTCTTCGTTATTTGCTATATCTTTTTGATCAGTTGAAAGAACTGGAGATGTTTAGTTTGAGAAAAGAGCAATAGGGGGAATATATCTTTCTTCAAATATTAAAGGGCTGTATGACAGAAGACCAATTAGACTTGTTCTTCTTAGCTCCCCACCCCTGGGGGATGGGAAAGCAGAACCAAGACA
>NW_020954626.1:1538116-1539317 GCF_900497805.2 Vombatus ursinus
AGAGAGAGAGAGAGAGAGAGAGAGAGAGAGAGAGAGAGAGAGAGAGTTAGATTTCAACTCAATATAAGGAAAAACAATTCTTTAATCGAAACTATCTAGAAATAGAATAGCTATCTCAGGAGGTGGTGAGTTCACCATCAGTGGAGGTCTTCCTCCTTCCACTAGATAACCAACTGTCAGAGACATTGTAGAAAGGATGTATTTTCAAGTAGACAGCCTCTGAGATCTCTTCCAACTCAGAAATTTTATAGCTGTTCTTTGATCTAACTCCCTACCTGCTAAGTATAGGAAGAAAAAAATAAAAAGTAAACAGCTTGTTAACAACGGAAGGCTCTGGAAGGAAAACATGGTACTATTCTTGTCATTCAAGTCAAGAAAATGAACATTATGGACGAACTTCCATACAAACAAACGAGAGGGGCAGCTAGGTGGTGCAGTGGATAAAGCACCAGCCCTGGAGTCAGGAAGACGTGAGTTTAAATCTGGCCTCACATGCTTGACACTTACTAGCTGTGGACCTTGGGCAAGTCACTTAACTCCACTGCCAAGCCAAAAAAAAAAAAACCAAACCAAACCAAAAAAGAGCTTCATTTACTAAGGAAGTAAAATGTTTGCACATCTGTGTACATTGTGACCCCTCTTATCCCAGTACACATAAATGTTTCCCAAACGATGTACAGAGAAAACATCCTACTATTGTATATAAGCAAAATAAATATCTGAAACCTTGGTCAGTTGGAAAAGGCTAACAATGCTACAATCCCAATGCCTGCCTAGTAGAGGGAAATGTTAAGAATCTGAACCCAATTCTTAAGATATAAGATCAGAAACTTTAAATAAATAAGACCGGAATCCAAGAAGTGCTTCCTTACTTGGAAGTGAATACACTGACTGCTGACCTCTCAACTGCAGGAAGATGGCTCAACCTACAGGCCACAAACCTCATCAGGTGCCAGAGGTAAAAAACAGGAAGTATGGAACTTCATGTACCATTAGCATTTGTCCTCCTTTGGGGACAGTTCTGACTATCAGAGCGCGCACACAAAAGACAGAGACGTAGTCTTGTTGAGCCCTGGTTACAAGGTAAGGTTCTCGTAGGCCAGCCTAAGGCATAGTGTGAAAGAATCCAATCAGAACTACCTGAAATCAAGTTTCAACTGTTAGAAACTTTTCCCAGATGCCTACCCAAACATGACTTTAT
>NW_020954626.1:1539357-1540335 GCF_900497805.2 Vombatus ursinus
AAAAAAAAAAAAAAAAAAAAAAAAAAAAAAAAAAAAAAAAAAAAACTGGGCCACACATGGAATTCCCACCTAGACTTTAAATAAAAACATAGAATTTCTTCAAAAGTAATTAGGGAAACCTGACTATACCACTGTTAACTGCCATTCTCTTCCCAAAGACCACTATGGCATAGGGAAAAGTGGAAGACTTAAGGAAGAAAAGGAAATGTGTAAGTCTCCACAACACCATTTAATGTATCTCCTCCCCCTGACCCCACAGCAAATTCTTTCAGAAATGCTAAGACTAAACAAGCAGGAATGCTAAACTAGTATACTTGGAATGACTTGGGTAGGCTCTGCTAGCTACCAACCAAGTGACTATGAACAAGTAAGTCACTTGAAATCTCTGAGCCCCCGTTTCCTCATATCTAAAAGAACACTGGCATTAGCTACACCTCAGAGTTGTGAAGAAGGTAAACTGGCATTGTTTAGTTGTTCAGTCATGTCTGAATCTTCATGACCCCATTTGAGGTTTTCTTGGCAAAGATACTGGAGTGGTTTACCATTTCCTTCTCCAGCTCATTTTACACATGAGGAAACTGAGTCAAACAGGGTTAAGTGACTTGCCCGGGGTCACACAACTAGTGTCTGAGGTCAGATTTGAAGTCAGAAAAATTAGTCTTTCCTGACTTCAGGCCCAGCACTTCACCCACTGTGCCACCTAGTTGCCCCTAGTAAACTAAGGTACCATGCTAAGGATGAATGGTTATTATTGTTATAGAAGAAAATTCCATACCATGGCTTCAATCCTGATTGATATGGGTGCTCCCACAGAGTATCTTATAAGTACATATTCCAAAGCACCCAATGGCTATGCCATGACTTTACTCAAATGATAAATAACTGAGTGTATGTACAACTACTTGCAAAAAAATTTTTTACAATGCTCACAATTGATTTTTCACTATCCTAACAATCTTGACACTACTGAAAATTACC
>NW_020954626.1:1540376-1580634 GCF_900497805.2 Vombatus ursinus
TACAGATGAGGAAACTGAGGCAAACAGGGTTAAGTGACTTGTCCAAGGAAACACAGCTTGCAAGTATCTGAGGTTGGATTTGAACTCAGGTCTTCCTGACTTCAGGCCAGGCACTCTATTCACTGCACCACCTAAATGCCCACTACTGAAAATATGGACTGTATATATGGAAATAATGCAGACAATTTTAGGTAACGTAATGAGAAGAATGAAAGCTGCAAGGTCTCATTCATGAGATTTGAAGGCTTCTGAAGTTCACTCCAATTTAATATCTTTTAAAAGTGCTTCCATAGAGCAACTAAACTTTTTAATTCATATTTCATAAATATTTTTATTAATAAATATAATGTAATTCCAGAAAGGAACCACAACCTCCTGAGAATGGACAGATCCAAGAAGTTACATACCTGGCATTTTTATGCGGGAGATTCTTTTAAGACACGATGTGAAAATTATACAGTATTTTAATAGAATCGATTATGGTTCAGATACACAATAACATACAGTTTTTAACGTATGAATGAAGTAAGATCAAAAGAGAATTAAGTCTACACTGAACATATGTGGAAAAAGATATTTAATTGTAAAATAGAAAAGTAGACCAGAGTACAGTTTTAAGGGTAATTTCTTTCTTATACAGTATAGGTTATCTAGAGGATTTTTAGGTTTAGATAAACATTTTCATAAAGCAGTGAAACAGAAAAGCAAAGCAAGAAAAAAAGGCCTGAACTTAAGTTTTACCGGAAAAAAACCCAAAAGTGAACAACAAAGTCGAAATTTAATCATTTGCCTATCATGGAATTTAACAATTTTATGATAGAGCAAGTCACAGCACAGACAATCTGCTTTTATAGTGAAGAGCAATATTCTAGACAACAGTGGCATCAATGAAGTATGAAAAGTCCTTGTCCTACATCCAAAAACAAATGTTTTTCATAAGAACAGCCAAGACAATATTTGGCTTTTCTAGTTTCCTGGGGGGAAATGAGTCCTTGAGAATATTTCAGAAACCCACCTGTGTTCAGCTTTCCAAAAACATTATCCTATAATCCAGTGCCTGGAAATGTTTTCATGTGGAAGTCAAGATAGAAGGCACTGAGTACAAAGTTTCAAGTCCCCTATGTGATATTTTAAAAGAGAGTACAGGGTTTGCAAATTTAAGTTACATTGCAAACTACTACTTCCAAGAACACTGTCATTACAATAGAACCAGCTGCTAGCTTACTTAATTTCAATGACCTATAGACTAAAAGTTTTTTCTTCCTAATAACTTTCATCATCTTTGCAAAAAAAAAAAAAAACAAAACAAACCTATGCAAGTGATGCACTTTGAAATTATAAAAACATGCAGAATATGTACAAACTGAAAATTTTAAAAATATTTGCTTCATATACAGGTAAATCTACTCAGATATAGCTGAAGTCAAACAAATATAAAAGTTTCACTTTCTAAAAAAATGTTTTCAGATAATCTGAGACAACTACTTAAAGCTATACAAAGATTTCCTTAGAGAAATCTACTCTTTAGGTAGAGGCCTAGTTGATATCTATAGAAATAATTCCAGAATCAGTCCACCACATAATTATTATGTAAATATTTGGTCTAATCAACAAGGATCACCCTTAAAACTGTTCTGCTTCTGAGAAATTAAGATTCATACTAAAATCAAAAGGAATTCACAAAAACAGTGGCTTATTATGTTTCTGGATCTCTTCAACCATCGTTTATCAACTCATTTTGGAACTGTAAAAAAAAAAAAAACAAACAAACAACTATTTACAGAATTCAGTTTTAAATACTTTTCACACAACTCCTAAATTCATAGTTTATGTTACAAGAAAATTAAGAGCTCATGGCTTAAGTCCAATTATCAACCTGTAAGTCTCTTTTCTCTATGCTGGATTCCCATGACTGTACTTAGATGGGGGTACACAGTTCAAGACTGTATGCTTTTTCTTGACTCAAGGTAAAATCAAACTCTATTGTCCATTTCAATTACACTGCTTCTTTGTTAGTCTGGAGACGGGTCATGGCCTCTAATTTCTGCCTATAGGCTTCTGCTTCCTGTTCTTTCTTTAGAAGTTGCTGCCGATATTTTTGTGCTTCTCGATTTGCTTCATCCAGCTGTTTCTGAAGTGCTTCTCTCTCCTAAAAAAAAAAAAGTTTCATCAATCTTCGTGCAAATGTTTAACATGCAAATGCAAAAGATCCAAAGCACCGGAAATAAATAAATCTAAACTATGTTACCTCATCATTAGTGAATACAGTACCAAGTACACCTTCACAACAGAAGGGCCCAATGAGGATTGGGGGTTGGTTGAACTAAACTGATCTGACTCATAAGCAAATGCAAATACAGGAATATTTCTCTTTTCTATCTCAATCAACAAATATTTACTGAGCACTTACTGTGAGTTCAGTATTGTTCGAGGCCTTGTGGAACACACAGAAATAATATTAGACACAGTCCCTGCTCACAAAGGGCTTACAATTTGGTTAGGGAAACAAGACCAACACAGCTGAAACAACAGGGCAGGGCGGTATACAAAATGCTAACTAGAGTGGCATAGACTCCTGGTGCTTCAGAAGTTTAGTAGTCAGGGAAGGCTTTCTGGAGGGGGAGGATTTGCACTAGGCCTCCTACACAGAATGGGCGGGATTTGGATACATATTGGAGACAGAGAAGGGCATTCATGGTAGTTTTAAAAAAAAAAAAGAAAGAATTAATAATTGTCATTTATGTCACTCTAAGGTTTGCAAAACACTTTATAAATATATTATCTCAGTTGTTCCATCCAATGACTATGATTTTTAAAAATGTTACTCCTTTGAGATTCAGGCATGCATAAAAACACACAGTTCCACCAATTTTTTCAAAGTATAATTTTTCAGTACAAGTTTCTGAGTGGTGTAGGGCGGAAAAAAGCACTGGATTTGGAATCAAAGGAGAGGTATTACTTTGAGTACTTGTTGTATAGCACTTAGCACAATACTTGGCATATAATAAATGCTTAATAAATGTTTTTTCATTCAATCATAGATGGCTGATAGGAAGTTAATACCCAAAGATCAATAGATGGTAAGACAGCACCTACGTGCCCTTGATAAACTTAAGTCTCCTGGTCAAGATGTACTACATCCTTGGGTAACGAAAGAAATGACAGGTGTGATTGCTAAGCCAATGGCAGTATTATTTAGAAGATCATGGAAAATGGGCGAGGTACTACTATTACTGGAGATCTTACCAATTTTCAAAAAAGGGAAAAGAAATAGTGTTCAAACTTTAAGTCAGTAAACATGCTTTTTATTTGGAGGAAAACTCTAGTATGGATCAATTAAGGAAATAGCTAGTGAATGTCTAAATAAGGAACTAGTAATTACAAAGAGCCAACACAGGTTCAAGATCGACTCATTTCCTTTTCTGACAAGGTCATTAAACTTGGAGATGAGGGGGATGTTATAAATATAATTTACTTACATATTAATAAAATATCTGAATGCATTAAGTCATACTATTCTTATGGAAAAGATGGAAAGATGTAGAATACGACATAACGAATAAGATGGATTCAGAGCTGACTGAATGCTTGTATTCAAAGAGTAGTGGTTAATGGTTCAAAGTCAATTTGGCAGGAAGTCCCAGTGAAATGCCCTAGCAATTTGTTTTTGCTCCTGTGCTATTTGACATATTGATGCCTTGGACGTAGGCATAGAAGGCATGCTCCTCAAGTTTTAAGAAGGTACAAAGCTAGGAAGGATAAGGTAACACACTGGATGATAAAGTCAAGATCCAAAAAGATCCTGACACTCTAGGACATTGGGCTGAATCAAGTATCGTGAAATTTAATAGGGATAAACATAAAGTCTAAAGCCTGCATTCACAATAACTGACTTCAAAATACAAGACAGAGGAGGCATGCTTAGAAGTCAAGTTGAAAGACCTGGGGATTTCAGTAGGCTACAAACTCAATGTGAGCCAACAGTGTGATACAGCAGCCAAAAAAGCTAATGACATCTTGGCTTCATTAAGAATCATGGCTTCTGGAAACAAGGAAATGACTAGGCCTGCTGAACTTTGGCCTATTCACAACATATCTGCAGGACTGTGGTCAGTTCTGAGTGCCACAATTTTAAAAGGTCACTGATAAACTGAAGAGCATTCAGAAGAGGACAACCAGGATGATGAAGGTCCTTTAGTCCTCGTCATAAAAGTATTGATTGAAGGAGCCAGGGTTGTTTAGCTGGAAGAGTCTCGTGTAGGACATAAAAGTATTAAGTATTAAGGTCTGTGATACAAAAAAGGAGTAGATGTGTTCTGTTTGGCCCCAGAGGGCAGAATCAGGAGCTATGAGTAGAAGATGGAAGAGACAAATTTAGGTTTAATATCAGGAAAAGTGTCCTAACAATTAGAACTGGCCAAAATTGAAATGGGATGCCTAGACAAATGATGGCTTACACCCCTCACTCATTAGAGGGCTTTAAACAGAGAATGGGTAATCATTTGGCAGATCTGTTACACTGAAGGGTTCTTTTTGGGTATGGGTTCAACTAAACGGTCAGTAAGGACCCTTCCAATTCTTGAATTCCATGAATAATTGTGTGTGGGTGCCTTTGTAGTGTGTGTGTAAAAAGAATTGACACTAATGAAATGAGAAAATAATACCAAACTAGAATCTCAAAACTTATTCCATGGTACTCATAACACCTTGATTTAATATTGTTGTTCATTATAATTTTCCTCAATACAAATAAATTATAAATGAACTTGTTTATGAAAATCTAAAAGGTCTCAATGTACATTCGCTCATAAACCTCGAGTTACTTCATATTATCTCTAAGTAATACTTATGGTAAAGATATTAACCTCAAAATGGAGGGATTTGAAATATGGAGAGAGTAAATAATTTCCCAAAGCCATTAAGTCAGTGACAAAGAAAATCCTTCATTACCGATGTGCTATTCAATGTTTTATATAGACTAAGCTACAATGCCTCCTCTCTGCACTGAAAGGAAATTTTTTAAAAATTCAGATCAGATTGATAATATTCATTTAGAGAGAAAATTTATAAAACATTACACTTAATCCTAAAATACCTCCAGGAATGGCAGTTTGCTGAAATGAATGGAATTGTGTTAAATAAGAAATCCTGTTAAAAAAAGGTTGGGTTTTTTTTTTTTTAAATTAGAGATGAAGATAAAGGTAGATCACATAAATTGGCAATCTGTTATAACCACATACCTATGAAAATGGCTCATTTGGCATCACTTTATACAAAGATAATTGATACGTACTAGTTATAAAAGTAAAAGTACTCTGATACATACTACGTAATAAAAAGGAAAGAAAATAATTATTTTAATAAACAGGACCCTTACATATCTATACCTTGCCTAACAATTTCTATTCTGAAGAAATAAAATAATCCCCTATTTGTGGCAGTTCATTTAGCTTCTCTAGGCCTCAGTTTCCTCATCTGCAAAATGAGGAGTTTGGACCAGAGGACCTCTAAGTTCTCTTCCTGCTCTAAATCCAACATCCTATGAGACGAATTCTATTGAATAAACTTCCATTCCAAAAGTAATTCAATTCAGTTAAACAATTGGGTTAATTAAATTACTAGTAAATAATCAGTTGTTTAAGTAATCTATTTGACAAAACTCAAGCTAATTTGGCTGTTCTCTCCAGAATTTCTCCAAAACAATGTGATGACCCAGCATGGGATTGTTAAAAGAAGCCAGGAAAATAGCCTCTTTGTAATAGGGAGAGACATTATCTCTTGTTCACACCTATAATGATGAATATATTTGAGATTATTAGGGAATTAATGAAGGGATTAAGTGCAGAAACCAAAGACCACACTAAAGATCCTGTGCCAATCAACTATCGTGAACAAATTCTGTTGTGAAAAGCAAAGGTTAAATAAAGTACAGTAGAGACAGAATGACAACCCTATCAAACTTCACTCCACAGCAACAGAAAACATCCAATGATAAGTACAAAAAGTAAGAAAAAAAGACTGAGTTTACTTGTGACCACCTTAATAAAACACTCCGGGTAAAAGACTCCTTACTTCTATTTCTGCAGATTCCACCCGATTTTCTATAATTTCAATACATTGTCTCTTGACTGGTGGTTCTTCACTTATAACAGTTTCTTCAGCTATGTCTGTTGCTGGTACTGTTAATACTGAAATGAAAGTAGTACATGTTTGTTACTTTAGGACATGTTTATCACAATACTAGTAAAAATAAAATTATCCTTAAAATTACTGACACCTGTAACTTCAAAATATTTATTCACATATTCCAGACTATACAGAAACATGCCTCAAAATGCTAAATTCCAGACTTTAGTCTTTTACTTCCTAAACTTTCCTGTTCTAACTTTCAATAAATGTTTATTAAGCACCTACTGTGTGCCACACACTACATAGTGCTGGGGACACAAAGAAAAAGAGAGTCCCTGCTCTCTTCAGACTAGATTTGTGACCCAGGGCAAGTCACTTAGCCTTAGTGCCTCCAACAACTCTCAAAAACTGTAAGTTACAGAAAAGAAGCCAATTTGTATTGGCAGAAGAAAATCCTCACCAAGTGAAATCACAGGTCTGGTCTAAATAAATAAATCTTATAATCTAGAATCAGATCATTCTCCTGGAGACACATTTCTTAAAATAGTCTAAGAAATTCATATCCAGCTACAACCAACTCTCAGTCAACTGGTCTGCAGCAAGTATTAAACCACAAAATGGACTTCTCTGTCACATGCAGAGTTCTGGGTTGACTTTTCCCCCCTGTCAACACATATTCATTGAAAGCAAGGAAATTTTAACATTACCACACAGAAGATGTGATTAGGAAGTTAAAGCAGCAGACAGAGTGCTGGACTTAGATTCAGACCTAATTTTCAATCTGACCTCAGATACATTTTACCAGATGAGTGATCCTGGGCAACTCACTTAACCTCTGTCTGCCTTAGTTTCCTCATCTGTAAAATTAGGATAATAATAGTGTCTACTTCCTAGGGTTGTTGTGAGGATTAAATAAGATAATATTTGTAAAGCACTCTGAAAACCTTAAAGAGCTATGTATAAATATTAGCAATTATTATTATTAAAATTATTATTATTAAATCCAATGTAAAAAAAAGAGGAATACAATGCAAGATAAAGCTCAGACACATGAGTTCTGGAGCTACACCACAATTTCCCTCTTAATTAATGAAAATAATAGAGAACTAACTCACCTTGTTGTCCATCTGGCATAGTTACAATGATGGGCTGACCTATTCCACTGGTTGGAATGGAGTGCAAATTACCAAGCTGAATTCCATCTGTAACTATTGTGATGACTTGCTGACCCCCAGAGCTAACAACTTGCTGGATTGCACCATCTACTGATTCTGCGGTCACCACCTCCTCAGTAGCCACAACTGGAGAAAGAATTCGAAAGTATGTCAGTAAACATTTAAACACCAACAACTTAGATTAAAAAATAAGCTTTTTTCAAATTCAGTGCTATAACTTATCCCTTTGTTTAGATTTATATGATGCACTTTATTGACAAAAATTTGTTCCCAAAGGCAAAATATACAAATCAATCCTATTTTAACTGTTAATAGCTGAGATCAGATCATGCTTTTGAGAAAACACAGTCACTTCAATTTAAAGAATAAAAATAAAGTTAAAACTCTTTCCCCAAACCTCTCTGACAAAGGCTCAATACTTCTCACCATGGGGGCCTTCTTTATCACTAGCACTAAGCTATTTTCCCTTCACTCACAATATGACTCCATCAGATAAAGGCTGTACTTCCCACCTCTGTGTCTGGGAGAGAACCTAATACAAGATTCAACTAAAGTGTACAAAAATCCAATGACAGACTGTATGTTTGTCATTTAAGAAACAGCCTGGCTAATACAGAGGCTTATTACCAGGTTGTCATAAAGTCATGAAGGAGTTATGAACTTCATCAGTGAAAGGAATATTTAAACCAGTGGAATAATGGATTCTTAAAGTACTGAAGCCAGTCAAAGAGCTAAGTCACAGACACAGAGAAAGGGATTGAATCTGTGATTTCAAGGAAAAGTCCTCTACCAATTCAGATGGACACCTTCTCTGTAACTTTTAGTCTATTAAGAATTGCCTGAAGCACTGAGAGGTTATATCTTGTCCGGGGTCAAATGGCCAATGTCCGTCAGATGCAAGACTTGAACCCAGGTCTTTCTGGCTTTGAGGCCAATTCTCTATCCACCATGCCACACTGCTCTCTTACATATGGAGTATACACTCATAGGAAATGAGTAATCCTACTGATAATATCATTTCAAGAACAAACTATAGTGCCACAGACAGGAATTTTATTTTAGGTATATTAAAAACAGTGGAAATATAGCAACTATATTATCAACAGACACAATTACCAAAAACAAAAACTCAAAACCTCATGATCAATTTGGTGATTTACTTCCAAAAGAAAGCTATATCTTTAAAAATAAACAACAACAAAACCATTGTTACCAGTTTCACTTAAAAGAATCAGCAGATAAAACTCTTTCCAAATGTATTTTCTTTTTAAGTATCATTGGGCAAGATTTTATACGAGACAAAATCTTATGTTAAACTGTGATAAACTTGGGATATTTTGCTCTGCAAAATAAACTTCAAGTTGCTATTGTTTATAGCAGAATATCTTGGGTAATAATGGCTGAAGAATTTATTTCAGAAGAAGATACCTCATATGCACTTCAAGAAAAGGAAAAAGCAAGGTACATTTCAACCTTGGCGTTCAAAGGCATATCTATGGCAACATGCTTAGCCTCAAAACCTACTACTACAGTTTTTTACAACTGTCAAGATTTAACTCACAAAAGATAAAACTCAAAATATTGGGAGCCTTTATATTTTGAGTTCTATAATTATTTTTGTTTGTCCTTTAAACTATAATTAAGCTGTATCACGAACCACTTAAGAAAATTTTAAGAAAAAATTCTTTTAAAAACAGAGTAATGAAATACAGGGCATGAGTAGCCAGTTGTAAAGCTACTGAGGTCTTCAAATGCATTTATTCAAGCTTTGATGTCTTTTACATGTATATGAAAAAGGGATTTCCACTTTAGCTGGTTACAGGAAGGATAAATATTTTAGAACAAAATCTTATATTAGAAATTTCTGAGATCAGAAAACACACATAGAACAATTCATAAGCTTTCATCTTTGCAATTAGTAATACCACTATTTTCAATGATTGTCATTACAATAGATGCAATTCTTGCCTTTCATCTAAAGATCTTTGTTCTTTTGCAAATTTCAGTAAGAGGGATCAGAGAAAAAAAAAGTTACAGAATATGTAACAAAAGTTACAGAATTGTTTGTGTAACAAAGCTAAGTACTGCCTAGAAGAAGAATAACAAAAAGTATTTTTTAAAGTTGAAAAATAACTTTGTATAAATAAATTAGAACTGAAAATTGAGGGCATACCTATCAATAGGGAAGTAGTTGAACAAGTTGTGGTATATGACTGTGATGGAAAACTATGGTGCTATAAGAAATGATGAGCATGATGCTTTCAGAAAAACCCAAAAAGACTTAAATAAATTGATACAAAGTGAAGTGAGCAGAACCAGGATAACATCGTACACAGTAATAGAAATACTGTATGATGATCAACTGTGAATGACTTAGCTATTTTGAGCAATACAATGATCTAAGACAATTCCAAAGGACTTTTTTTTTTTTTTGGAAGGGGAGGGGATGGCTAGTAAGTGTCAAGTGTCTGAGGCTGAATTTGAACTCAGGTCCTCCTGAGTCTAGAGCTAGTGCTCTATCCATTGCACCACCTAGCTGCCCCACAAAGGACTTATGATGAAAAATGCTACACACTCCCAGGAAAAGAAGTGATGTAATCTGAATACAGATCGAAGGATACTTTTTTTTAACTTTATTTTTCTTGTTTTTTTTTTAATCTGTTTTCTTTTGCAATGCAGCTATTATGGAAATATGTTTTGCATGACTGTATTGTATAATTGATATCAAATTGCTTGCCTTCTCAAGTACGGGGGTGGTACAGGAGGGAGGGAGGGAACTCAAAACTCAAAATTTTAAAAAACGAATGTTAAAATATTTTACATGTAACTGATAAATAAAATGAGAGAAAAATAAATAGATTAGAGAGCCTTTTTGTGGGTTTGTTTTTTTGTTTCAAAGTAAAGTCACACAATGAAAAAAGTCTAAGAACATAAATACTCACCGGTCTGATTCAGTAACAAAAAAGGATAATGCCAAAGATAGCCCAGAACTAAGCTACAGAAACTAGACATATAGACAGATTGGTTTAGATATATATCTCTGAAGCCTGGTATCCCTGATTAGAATATTAGTTCCATGAGTGTAGGGATAGTTTCATTCTTTGTACTGTATTTCTAGCACTAGTAGGTGATTAATAAATGTTTGTTGATTAATTGGTTATCTATATGACTTATACAGGATTTGAATTAAAAGTCACCAAACTAAAACAATTACCAAGAAAGAAGGAAAAGTGTGTCTTAAAATACTGCCAAAAATGAAAAAATACCACAAAAGTACTTTTCCACATAAAAAATGTTTATTAAGCAAGCTTATTAAGAAAAAAAAATACATTTAAAAGCATGTTAAGGTATATGTCAAGAAAAAAGTCAAATGCCAAGTATTAATTTTCTAATGAGAGTTCTAAGTTAATTCTCTAAACGTAAAAGGCAGGGGAGAGGGAAAACTATCTGTCGTCATTTTTACAATAACTGGTAAAAGTCAACTCTTAATAATAGAGGAATTGAAACAAGGTTTGGCAGTTCAAAAATGATGTATTCTGTCTCTGGAATGCATTTGGGCATTTAAATTTTAGTACTGATTGCCTAATAAAATAGGAATTCATAACACTTCAAAGTAGATAAAACCACACTGTACAAGTCTGGAGCTAAAAGAAGGCTTTGCAGTTTTCTCCACATAGTCCCATCCATGTTCAAAACTGTTTCCTACTACTCATTCCAATTAGAAATAAAGAGTATTACCTCTCACACTGTAACAAAACATTAGGCCAAAGCAAGGCATAATAAGTGCCATAAGGCTTCTAGGATGTGATGATAATGAAAGCATTCATCATTTTAAAAGGTCCTCTTTCCAAATTGTGGCAAAGATGCTAGTTCTATCAAACAGCTAAAATAAACACAGTAAATGACAATTATCAATAATTAGTGAAAGCAAGGTTTGTTAGAGACAGTTATAATTCAGATGACCCACATGAGAATTGATTTCATAGTATTAAAAGCTTTGCTAAATTTAAAAATTACTTGTCTTCCATTCTTTATTCATTTCAAGTCCAAAAGAAAGAGAACCGCTACTTTCCACTTACCTTCCTGAGCCCCCTGCTCCAGCCAAACCAATTTAGTCATTGTCCTTGGTACATACTTTGTATTTTCCTTTCATATATTTTGAGAGGAAGTGAATAAAAACATTTTTCCTACATAAACTACGCGCGCGCGCGCGCGCACACACACACACACACACACTTTCCTGGTTTGCACAAGTAACTGCTGTTGCTAATGAGGTTTTTCCCTCAGTATGACTTTTCATCCCAGACAGAGTTGCCAGCTGCTTGCCACTGAATGTGAGAGGCAAAAACTATGCTCGCTCCTCACTAAGTAGCTCTCATTTTTCTCACCTTAACTCTGTTTCCCTCTCACATCTTCCAAACCCAGATTAAGATATATGGCTCGAGAGCTCCCAATGAACACTTAATCCTGTTGTATAATGTTAGAGGAGGGAATCCACCAAAGACATTTGAACCTGTAACTATAAAGAAAATCCTATATATAAACTTCACCTTTTAGTCATTTACAAATCACCTTCCTCTTTCACAAACACAATTTTAAAAACCATATAAGTCTTTCAAAGTGGCACTGCTCAGAACCTTGAGTAAGACATGTTAGGTTTCCATTACAGTTAACTTTGCCAGTAATCACTATTCTTTAGTAAATCATTGTGACAACTGACAAGATTAGAACAACTGGAGTTGCTGAGATGCCACTGGACCAAGGCATAATGCAAATAACAGTGTTATCAATGATCATCTTTCACCACAAAACTACCAAAAGAACCTTAATTAATTCACTAAAAATCTATTCACAATTTGTGAATATTAGATGAATACAGAAATATACTACAGCACAATAGAGGAGAATTTTGTTTCACACCATCAACTAACCATTATGTTTTATGCTGATGACTCTCAAACCTATACATCCAATTCTAGTATCTCTTTGGAGGTATATCACCAACTGCCTATTCGATATTTATAACAAGATGTCCCCTAATCCAAAATAGAACTCAATATCTTTCCCTCAAAACCTATCCCTCTTCCAAACTTTCCTATTTCTGCCACAGGTAGCACCATCCTTACAGTTACCTTTGTTCACAACCTTGGTGTCGTTCTCACCCCAAACATTTAATCAGCTGCCAAATCTTTTTGTTTCTAACTCCAAAACATCTCTCACATCAATCCTTTTCTCCATTTACACAGTTAATATCCTACTTCAGGATATTAACACCTCTCAACTATCTAGCCTCCTAACTGCCTTCTTATATCAAATCTCTCTCCTCACTCTAATCTACTATCCAGCTACCAGTGATGTTCTAATAGTGCAGGGTCTGATCATGTCACTATTCAATAAACTCTACTGATTCTCTGTTACTGCAAGGACCAAATACAAAATCCTCTGTTTTGCTTTTAAAGCTCCTTTCTACCGTGCCACCCCTTTTACATTTTACTCCCTTACATGTATGCTTTGATCTAGTGACTCTGACCTTGTTTTTCCCCACACATTACATACACTCTATCTCCTGTCTCTGTGACTTTGCATTAGTTATTCTCCATGCCTTGAATGTACTCTTCCTTATTTCTACCTCTTAGGATTCCTAGTTTCCTTCAAGAACCACTTTCTACATGAAGCTCTTCTTGATCCCTCAATCTGCTACCATCTTCTCCTCAAAAAGTATCTTGAATCTGTTTTGCATATACCTATATATGTACATGTTGTCTCCTTGGGCTAGACTATAAGTTCCTTGACAAGAACAGTTTCTCTTTGGTCTTTGTTATCTCCAGTGCCTCTTACTATGCTAGGCCCATAGAAGATACTTATGAAATGCTTGCTGATTAATTATCTAGAAAATTACACAGCCCTTAAAATCAATGCCAGCTAACAAGTACATCACCAAAAAAATTCAGCACTATGTCATACTGACTCAACCAGTAAGCATCTCCTTTCCTATCCAATCTTACCTGGCTACCTACTAGCTACTACCAATGTGAGTTCTGAAATCTTATCGCTTTCTAATATTGCACTATAAGCTTATGTAATATGATCTAGACAAAGTAGACAAGAAGGAATGTAATTCACAAAGGAAACACTTTACCTCTAACCCTATCCTTGGAGATGCAAGCACCTTAAGTGACTGTTAGAAAGGCCACTATAGTCACTACAAGTTTGCTATGGGACAACCAACCTGACTTATGAGTCACTCTATGATGAATCTTTTTGGCTTGTAGTGTATCTGTATCTGAAAGGCATCATCCTAAGGTATTCTCTAATATCTCAATTTCATTCTTAGAATTATTCATTAGTATAAAGCAACAAGAATTCAAATAACTCAAATGGATCCATGAGCTCATCTATTTGGATGATCCTTTCAATAATGGACACTATAACTTTACACTATACTATATATACTATACACTTCACAACTCTTGTCCATGTCCTCCTACAAATATACCACAGGGAGAATATTTAATATATTGGCCTTCCTCACTTCCTCCCAACATAAAGAGGATGACAGTGACTCAGGCTGTGCACTGGTTACACCTGGCCTTTATCATATGACCAGCCCAATCTCTCTTTCAATGATATATACATTTCCTTTACCCCAGCACTTCTCTGTAAAGCTCCTGGTTTATCACATTTATCATATCACCATCTGCTTCTCCATTGATTTCCCTCTATGTGAAACTCATTTTCACTTCATCAGAGACCACTGTGCTCCATGGTTTATACATATGTTTCATATTTCCACATAACACCAGGAGACAGCCTATTGATAATAAAAAGATGGGCTTTTGTTCCCGGGAGAAAGTTTGAAGTCATTAAAAAAGCTCTGACACTTCCTGAAGGCAATTCATCCTGCTCTTCCCCTGTTTAATTTTGTGCCAAATTAGTTGTCCATTTCTCCCATCTGTCCCAAATAAAAAATACTGATGGAAAAATTCTATAGCTTGTCCACCCAATTACATGTCATAATCTGGACAGAAGACAGTCTCCATCCATTTGATTTTCCTGGTCAGTTCAAACTTTTGAGTGGTTTCACCTCTCTCCTGTGAGGTTCTTCAGTGTTCCCAGGCTTGATGCAACCAGTACAATGTCATCTGCACACACAATGGTAGTGTAGCAGATCAGAAATCTCTGGGTTCAAATTCTACCTCAGGTACTTAATAGCTGTGTGATCTTGAGCAAATAATTTAAATCTCTCTAAACTTCAGTTTCCTTTTCTATAAGGACTCAATGAATCCTATAAGGACTGAATGAACTCAATGACCTTTTTGGGTATCTTCTAACTCTAAATCTACGCTCTTGTGACCAATCAATAGGGAATCCCTCTTCAACTTGAACTCTGCTCTGGATCTTCTCCATCACATAAGCAAACACTTGTGATGAGCATAGATTTAATGCCTGGCATGATGTTTATGATGAGCAAGTCACTGAACAAGTTTCTTTCTGCTGCTATACATTGCTAGGAATAGAGAATTTTTTTTATAATTAATTAATTTATTTTTGTTTTCAACATTCACTTCCATAAGATTTTGAGTTTTAAATTTTCTCCCCCTCTCTCTCCTCCCCAAGATAGCATACAATCTGATACAGGCTCTACTTATACATTCATAATAGTGAATGATTTTGATGAATGGGAAAAACTCTGTTGGAAAAAGTCTTTAAGTTGGTGCTTTGCTCTACTGAATATAAAGCTTTTTAAAAAATAATCAACAATTAGCACAGCAGGATTTTGTATCTTGAACCTCTTTCAGTCAACTGTGTGGTAGTAAAGATGTGATCCACTAAAGAATACTGCTTGCAAAAACTAGCCTGTTTATTATTAATATCCTCATTGAGAATGCTGTGCTCTTAATACATGTGTAGATAATGCTAATAAAAACTTCATATATATTGGAAAATACACAAATAGGTCAGTAGTTGTCAGTGTCCTGTCAGGTAACTTTTTTCAGTATTATTAATAATGTCCAAGTTTTTTTCCACTCCTTTGGTATCTTCCCTTTCTTCAGATACATTATAAGTCAATCCCTCAATGCTCTTAAAATTGTGTTACCTTTAACACAGATCTCTACTCTGTACTATTGATCTAATCTAGTTGCTTTTCCCATATTTGTTCTCCAAGTCCAATTTCTACCTCTTCTATAGGCACATTTGGGACTATGATGTTACAGTCCAGGTGCAACAGCTCTATTACTTTGATGGTGAAAACAATTCATCATAACAATTTTTTTCCATTTTTCTTCTGTTCATTATCCTTCATTTTCATTCTTAAATGTCCTTGGAAATACTTTGCTTAAATGGTTTTCCAAACAAGTTTTTCTAAATTTGGTTTCAACTCTCCATTGCTTCTCTGCTTTATATGACAAAACTGCTCATAATCTTCCATCATCCTTCTTCACAAGGTTTTAGAAATGAGTTTATACTCTAAAAAAGAACTACCCCTGGATATCATCTCTCTTCATTTGGCAAGTTAAGTGTCTTCTGACTAAAGTGTTTTTTAGGCTCTTTTGGTCTCCTTCATAAGGCAAGTGACTTTTATCGGTGAAACTTTCATAAAAAATTATTATAATCAGTGTTGATATTCTTGCTACTGTCCATTACCCATTTTTCATTTTCAATAACTTGTTTGAATAGGTCAGGACTGAGTTGCTTCAACTGCATGAAATCAACATGAAGGGAGTCTAAAATACTACAACCCAAGTGACAAACAGGAATGAGGAACAGTATCAAAGAAGTTTCAAATGTCAATGAGAAGAAAGGAGTGATGGAGAAGATAACAGCGTAGCAGAAGCATACATTGGTATTGAGTAAGAGCACCAAATTAAGTGAGAGAGTGACAAATGGGTATTGAAAAGTGTGTTAAGTGCTATTAGATGATACCAAACTTTGCGCCAAATGGCTTCTAGGTGGTCAACAGGACAGAAGTGAAATTTCAAAACTAAAACTTAAGTTACAACACCTTTGTGGAGTTGAAAAGCATATATTCCCAGAGCCTAAAAGAAATAAGAGGGAACAAAAAGAAAATTAAACCATGATGGTTATGACAAATGTAATATATGCTCTTCTTCTCACGTAGCCCAACTTTGTTCACATTTCATAGTAATCTGAGTCTGTGGGAAATCTTGGAATGTAGTTACTTCAATCCTAACCCCCACCTTCTGCTTCCACAATGATGGTGAGTAGAATGGTGGGGAAGGAACACAGGGCAAAGATAATTCAATTTCGTCAACTGCCTAAAAACATTAATTTAACCAATTCTATAGTAAATACACGATATTTGCCCACCAATCAAATATACCACTGAAGAAAATTATGTCCATAATGGTCTTCTCGCTGCAAATGAAGCCAGAAAACAAAGAGCTTATAGCTAAATGAAAGAATAGCACACAGGCTCTCTTTCAAGAAGCAGATAAAGGAGCTAATCACATCATACACTCAAAGGGAACAGGTATTTGGCCATCTCACCTTGCAGTGCTCACAATGCCAAAATCTACAGCAGAAAATGAAGAAGTTGAGAAATTCTATTCAGAACTTAAGACCCTCCAAATGAAGTCGATGTTAACCTTAACAATGGAGGATTAAAATGCAAAGGTGGACACAGAGGAAGTGGGCATATTTAAGAAATAAAAGAGGCCAAAAGCTTGTAGGTTATTCAGAATCTTAATGTTTGTTTATCATGAATACTTCCTTCAAAAAGTGAACCAGAAGGCATTGAGTATAGCAAACATTCAACATCACCAAACAAACAAACCCAAAAACTGACTAAGTCTTGATAGGAAATAATTTGTTATTAATACAGGAACCATTTAAGAAAATAAGCTTTCTAAAATGAATTGCTTTACTCAGTCAAATATTTATTAAGAACCTAAAATGTACAAGGTATTTGAGAGTACAAAGTCACAAAAATTAAAGAGTCCCTACACACAAGGAGAATACTATTGAGGGGTTACAATATGTACACAAATAAGTACAGTACAAGAAAAATTAAGGCACCTGGGGGAACAAAAAAAGCTTCATGAAAGAGGCAGCTTCACCTAAGCTGAACTTTAAAGGAAGACAAGGATTCTAAAAGGTGAAGATGGAGATGGAGGGCATTTCAGGCATGGACAATGGTTTATAAGAATGCACAAAGATAGGAGATGAAATGTTGAGTTGAGGGAGCATCTAATAGTTCAATTAGGCTGGAATGGAGGGATCATGCAGGGGAAGTGTATGAAATAATAAAGGTCAAAATTTTAAAAAAAAGATAAAAATGAAGACACATTATACAACTACAGAAGCCCCAACATGACCTATTTTCAATAAGTAGTTGACTTTTTAAAAAATGGGAAATGGAAAAAAAGTAAAGACAGTGACTGCAACATCATTTCTTTGAGTAGCTTAATTGATGCAAAACAGTTGCCACAATGAGGAGGTCAAAAGAGCCCAGAAACCACCTTACCCAGGAAACACTTGATCTCCTTGCCAAGAGCAGAGACATGGCAGCCAAGGGCAATACCAGGTTAGAGTACAAGCTCATTTGCAAAATGACGGAAGATGACGACCAGTGTTGCCTCACAAAACAGCGAAAGACAGTTGAGGAGGAAACGTGCCTGTAGGGAGCTTGGCATGAGACCCAGCTAAGCCAGATCATCCGGAGAACATGTGTAGATGACACTGGAAGAAGGACAACAAATAGAAATGAAATGGAACAGATCTGCTGGCATTTCTATGGTGATCTAGTCTCATCAACAATGAAAATGGAACCACTGCATTTGTACTCCACCATCAAGTATCAATGGTATTTGAGAAGATGAAGTTAGGCTGTCTGCTACTTGACTATGGGCAAGTTATTTCACCCCTTTCGGATTCAGTTTTCTCATTTGCAAAATAAAGGGGTTAGACCAGACTATTTCTTAGGTACCTACAGCTCTAAATCTATGATCCTATAATTTATGAAAAATAGCTGGACAAGACCAAATACACGTGTAAGAAATTCATGATGGAGATAACAAAAATTTAAAGGTAATCAGACATCACTCTTCAAGAGCTTTCAGAGAAGAAAAGGTTTCAAGGAAATAAAAAGTCATGGATGGTATTAATAGTAGCTAGCATTTATTATCCTCTCCCCCCAAAAAAGTAACTAAAAAGACATCACCAACCACTGATCCACATATTACTTTCTCATCTTTATAAAAGAAGAGCATACCAGGAACAAGCAAGTTATAATACATAACAATGATTTATATGTGAGAATTAGTGTAAAAAATCAATAAGGACAGGCATGGACAGAAAAGGAAGTGGGCTAGTCATGGAGTAAGAGCAAGGGACAACAGAAGGACAAACCAAATTTCATTAGCTGGTATCTGTGACATTATTAAAAGAGCCAGAGGAACATCTCTAGAACATGAGGCAGATTTTCCATGGAAAATTTACAGAAAGACACTGACAAGAATCTCACAGGAAAAGACTGAATGGTTTGCAATCTACACTAAAGAAAGGAAAACCCACATCAATGAGGCCATGGATCAACCAAACAAAAAACATTCATTAAACATCTATTCTGTGCCAGGTACTCAGTATACAAAGATACAACTGAAACAGTATGTGGTCACCTGGAGCTTCCATTCTATTAGAAGAGATAGCATGTACATTTATAAATATATAAAAATATAAATAAAAGATAATTTGGGAGAAGGGGGCACTAGCAAGTGGAGAAAATCAGGATAATATTCATGTAGGAGTTGGTATTTGAGCTGAGCTTTGACAGAAACTAGGGATTCTAAGAGTTTAAGTTGAGGAGGGAGTTCATCCCAGCCATAAAGGACAGGCTATACAAAGGCATGGAGAGAGGTGGAATGTTGTATGTGAGGAACAGCAAGAAAGCTCCATTGAAACACTGAAGCTACACGTTTGTGTATAACTCACTCTACTGAAATTAGGAAAGCAATACAAAGTGGCATAGGATAGCTAGGAAAAAAGAGAAGGTAGCACTGGTAAGTATCAGAAAGACCTTCTAAATTTTGCAGGCCAAATGGAATAATTATGTCTACTTTGGTATTAGCTAAAAACTACAGGGAAAATGGATTTTATAAATTCAATTTGATAAAGTCTTAGGAAAACCAAAATAAAGCAAACAAGGTGAATTCCAAGGAAACAAAGAAGCATTCATCAAGAAGTATAATCAATTGAAAGAAAAAACTGAACAGACTAAAAAACTGAGATATGAAACTGTAAAATTATGAAATAGAAGTAGAAAAAACTAATGATAACAAAATAATGATTAAAGTAAAAAAAAAGTTTTCAATAGTATTCTTAAATGTTTAATAATACACTGTCAGCATGGCGAAGGGTCAGTTAAGTCAATGGTACGTAGTCTTGCTCCACACTGGGCAATAAAAAGCAAGAGTGTAGAATTTCAAGCTCATGAGTTTAGTGATTAAATATATATTAAGCAATCTTCAGTAATTATTCAAATATTCTCAAATGTAACTATTAACTCAGGAGTCCCCTCCAACAATGAGGAAAGCCACCCACCCATTTCTGTCCAACTAGTGTAGCTCCTGTCCATGTTCTCCAAAGTTAACCATGTGTAAAGAGGAAAAAGTCCACCCAACGTACTGTAGGCCTTCTTTGACTTCTCCCAATTATCAACAAGGTAACAGTGAAGGACTCTAGCTTTCCATGTGTACAACCCCTCATTAGGACAATCTGACCAATACATCATCTCTTCATCTTAGATAATTTCTTGATAACATCTTTTACTCCTGTTCTTTTTTCGTAGTACCTCACTGGCTTTGTGTTACAGCCTTCTCATATCATCACATGTCTCTCTTTGATGCTCACTTTTAGCTCTTTGGAGGCCATGGTATCCTCTGTCTCACTGCTATATAGTAACACTTGTAAAATATTAGTACTGAAAAGAATGGCCTTTGCTTTCATGGGAAACCTGAGATCATGTGTAAGTATGTATGTATGTATGTATACACACATAAAAATGTGTCCTGAAATTTGAACAACAAACATTCTACTGTTTTTTTTCCAGGAGGCTCTGCAGTGTTCTGGGGCTTAATGTGATCAACATAATGCCATCCACAGACAAGATCATCTGGCAAAAATCACCATTAATAATCTTTGATCTGTTATAGGTCTCCTCTATTACACTAGCAAATAACTTTGGTGAGTATACCTCATCCTGTTTTATTCCTCATCTGATATTTTTTATCAGAGGATCACTGAACAGGGTTCAATATTGTATTTTCCAAAGAATCTTGAATAATATTGATGTATATGGGTAGGAGGAACAGTCTTGTAAAGGGGCCTATAAGGTAGTATTTTTTTAATCTAATCAAATGCTTTTTTGTAATCAACAAACAATAAGTACAATCAGATCTTATCTAAGGATGTGATCCACTTTCAGATATTGCTTGGAAAAGCTTGCTGTTCCTTACTAACACCTTCATCAAGGATGCCCTAGATTCAGATACAGCTAAATCTCACAAAGTTCTACTCTGAAACTTCATTTTGTAGTGGAGATGACCTTGCATTCCCATAGGATACGCCCGTAGCTCTGACAAGTTCTACCATGACGAAAAGATTTCAAGAATGGCTCCAAAACAAGTGTGTTTTCCCAAGAGCAATGTACCTAATATGGAGACACACATCATCAATAAGCTGACCACCTGGTAACAAATTTTTTTGGTCATAGAAATGCAGAAAACAAAAACAAACAAACAAACAAAAAAAAAGGCCCTGGGCAGCTCCCTTTCCTACAGTGCCAGTAGCAGAGTAGTAGGAAAGGGAACATAGAGTGCTAAGAAAACACACAGTTTTTTAGACCATCAAACTTCAATTTGACCCCATTTGGGATTTTCTTGGCAAAGATACTGGAATGATTTGAGATTAGCCATTTCCTTCTCCAGCTCATCTATCTATCTATCTATCTATCTATCTATCTATCTGCATATGAGGAAACTGAGGCAAACAGCATTAAGTGACTTGCCCAGAGTCACACAGCTAGTAAGTGTCTGAGGCCGGATTTGAACTCACAAAGATAAGTCTTCTTGATTCCAGGTCCAGCACTCTATCCATTGTGCCACCTATTTGACAACTGATATTCTAAATGTGAGATCCAATAACTACTGTTTTGCTGAAGACCATACAATCTTGATATTCTTGCTATTAAGTAAATCATAAGAAGGAAGCTGTAGCTAAGTAGAAGAGCTCACAGTTATGGAGAAGCAAAGAAAGGAGTTGGTAGGTTGGGTTTTATTGTTCACCAACAGAAAAGAAGAAAAAAAATTTTTTTTGTGGGATATCTTGTCATCACATATTACAGTACCTAATGGAAAGTATTTGCAAAAAAGACAACCATGAAAATAACTGCAGTTTACATACCATCAAAGGTCAATGAGGATGAAGTAGTATGAGAGAAATTCTACAAAGAATTTAATAAGACCCTTTAAAATTAAATCGACATACACTCTGGTACTTGATTTCAAAGAAAATGTGAGAAAAGGTGAAGCTGGTGGGAATTATATGGGAAAACATGACTCAAGAAGAATAAGAGAAAAAACTGCCGATAGATTACACAGTTACCTCACACTACTATGAACACTTTCTTTAAAAAAAAATAAAAATTGGTAGGCACTAGACATGGTGAAAATCCTGAAACTGACAGGAAAAGATTTGTCACTGATGTGGGAGCCATTCCTGAACCCAGCTGTTTAGGTCCAATTCAGACCATCAACTCAATAGAGTGAAGATCAGAATTAGTGAAAAAAAAAATGAGAATAATGATATAAAGACAATGGCATACAACTGAAATGACTTAACCCTGAATTATTTAAACATGTAATTAAAAAAATCAAAAAAGAAGACATGACATTGATACTGACTATAATAATTTCATTTAGAAGTTTAACTAATGTAAATTAATTGGCACTACAAAAAGACCAAAAGAGGCTAAAAAGGGTCTTACTCAGGAGACATTTGATCTACTTGACAACTGGAGAGAGAGGGTTTCCCAAAGCAACAATGGGTTAGAATATAAACTTGTTTAAAAAATTTTTTTGAAGAAGGATGACAGAAGAATATGAACTAGTATCTTTTCCTAAAGCAGAGGGAAGGAGTAGAAAGCAAAACAAGTTTAAAGAAAACTTGGCAAGTTATCCAACTAAGTAAAGTCTTCTCAAGAGCATTTAAAAATGAAAACAGGACTACAAACAAGGAAAAAAGAAAAGATTTTCAAAAACAATTTTTAACAAAATGTTTTTTAAAGCAAGGATGGAGGAACCACCACACTTGGACCTAATATCACAATCCTGGGATATGTTTACAGAAGCAGTAGAAATGTCACTAAAGAGAACAAAGATGAGAAAAGCAACCACATTAGATAGAGTACAAGTAGACACACACACACACACACACACACACACAAATGGAAGGAGAGACAGTGAGAGAGAGAGAGCTCTGGGGTGAGTATGATCTAATTGGGAAGACTTCTTTGAGAAATATAAGGCATTAAAAGAGTCAGGTATTTACATATACAAGGTATTTAATGAACAAGGTATTTGAAGAAAGGTAAGATATTAAAAGAAGGAGAAAAAAATCTAGGACCTTATTAATACTGAAAAATGTGCCTGAGAGAACATCATTAACTACTCACCTATAGGCCCACTCTTCCATCAATACTTAACTAACTAAAGTCACAAATATGGAGAAAAAATGTTATGTATGTTCTGATGAGTAATAAAAATGTAGGTCAGATTTTCACACAGATAATTTTAAACCCCAACAAATTATACTTCACAGGAAGAAATGTAAAAATAAAAACAAAAGTGGGCAAAGAAAGCTCATATTAAACTTGATATGGAAGGTCATATAGTATCACACAACTGAACACAGAATGAAGAGCACTTTCTACCTAAAACGATACAATTTACACATATACAGAACAGACTTAATGGAGGAGAAAAAGTAAGTAATAAAAAGAAACTGCTCAAAGTAATTAAACAGACAGAGCTCTGTCCAGATTGAGGGCATGTGCCTTTCCAAACTGACCTAATCTTCTCTGTTCCTAGAATAAATATGTCTTGTCATTGATAAATTATTTAATACACCAAATATTTATAGCAGCACTTTTTGTCATAGCCATGAATTGGAAACAAAGTAGATGTCCATCAACTGAGGAATGGCTAAACAAATTTGGAACATGAATGTAATGGAATATTACCATGCTGTAAGAAATGATGTGCATGATGAATAAATAGAAGCAGGGAAAGATCAACATGAACTTGCAGAGCAAAGTAAGCACAGCCAAGAAAACAATACACACCAGTAACTCCAACAATGAAAATGGAAAGAATGACACATCAAAAATTCAAAAGTGAATGTAACAAAATTATAAAGACCAAGCAGGACTCCAATGACAAAACACAAGAGGACACCCTCAGCTCCATCCCTTCCTGGAAGTGAGAGGCCCACAAGTGTTATACAGGGATACACTGAAAGTTGTGCTAATTTTTGTCCTCTTTAAAGAATACTATTCTTTATACAGGATGGCTCTCTATGAGAGGGAGGGGGAGGGATACTTAAGATAACTATGAAGATATAAGAAACACAAGACAACAATAAAATCCTATTTTTAAAAATCACTTTAAGGATGCAGAATTTTAAATATTTTTTTCTGTAGTATTCTTTGACTATAACTTCAGTGTTTAAATTTTATACTGTTGAACTGAATTTTCCTTGATCTACATTGTTTGACTTATATGCTCCCTAGATGAATGTGTTCTTGTACCTTACAAGTCTTACAGTTAATGGGTACTTTTTAATTTCTCATTCAAAATTCAACCACAAATTATGGATGCTCTATTTTGTCCTTTTGACGGAATACTGCCATTTACTGCCACCTACACAGATTCTTTTCACATACACAAAAGTTAATAAACTGTTCCTCTTCACTCACTCAGTGCTTTATTCTCTGTATTAAATTAAGTTTTAAAATTATGTTGCACTATAATTGTAGAAAAATGTTTCTTGTTCTTTCGTCAATCACACTCTATCTCCATTCATCATTTTGTCTTCACTCGCATATTCCAATGCCTTAACTATCTGCATTATTTACTTATAGATTCTCTACAAGTTTTCCACTGTTTTGGGTCCCTTCACTCAGTAACCACCAGAACCTAGGTTAGAGAATCAACTCCATTTGATAAGTCAGCAACAGAACCATCATAACGTTCGCATGTTGTACAATCCAAAAGTTTTTTTAAAATAATTAATCTAAAATAATTAAAGAAGACAATATCTGGTGGCTACAAATTCACTTATTTTTTATAGTTTCGCAGAACAACAATAAACTATGGCTTCTCTTTTGTGGATTATTTAAGAAGTGACTGCTTTATTCTTTAGGGTTATATTAATTTTCCATCCTGTAGAGAGGTGATTTTATGGTATTAGTTGGAAACCCACATTCAAATACATAGTCAATCAATAAGTACTTAATAACTAAGTGAAATAAAGAGAGCCAAGTGAAAATATGTATAATGACTATAACACTGTAAATTAAAAGATCAATAAAAGGAAACTAAACTCAAGGTAAATGAAAAACCAAAGACGGTCCTTGAAAACAAATAATGAAACATGTCTCCCTCTGCACGGCAGAAGGAGAAGCATTTACTAAGATAGAATGCTGTATACTTTGTCAGATACAATCCCTGCGCTGGGTGCTTTTGCTAAATTGTTTTTCTTTGTCCAAGAGGAGTTCATATTGGAAAGGAGGATAAGGGTTGTCTTTCCCCCTTTTTCTGTAATGGAAGGACAAAAGACACAAATAAAACATTTTTTTTGAAAGAGTAAATGGGCTTAAAAGTATTTAGTAGGTTAAACATAAAAGAAAATATCATGGCTATACCTGTACTTCAAAGGTCAAGGGCTCATTATTTCATTGGCTTTTATATTCACCACAGCACCTAAGTAACGTACCCTAGCACCCTAGCACCGTGGATAGCAACCCTGTCTACACCACAGTAGTCTTCATGTGTCGTTGAGGCTAAAAACAATTCATCATGTGTTGGCCACCCTTCTGATGATGAGCCTCCCAAATTTAGCTAGCGCTAGTCCCCAGGAGAAAGACGAATACATATTGTTTGTGTTCCCTTGGTAAAGCCTTCAAGAAGTAATGATAAGCACATCATGATGAGGCACTAGAGCAGAACTTAAATGGAATATCTTGACTCTAACAGTTATTATAAATAGTAGAATAACTTACTATTTTCTATCTTTAAGAAAAGGACAGAGAGTAGTCTGATATAATAGATAAAGAACAGGCCTCAAGCTCAAGGAGACATGGGTTCAAATCCCTCCTCTGACATTAACTGGATATATGATCCTGGACAAGACAATTAACCTCTCAAGTGTTCAGGGAACTCTGAGTTGCAGAATAGTTACTGATCCACATTGGGAGAGGGCATTTCCTCACTGGGAGTTCTTACACTGATGATATCATATGTCTGAAATGTACACTCCCCGCTCACAAAAACAACAACATCAACAACTACTAGACAATCACTCTTTTATCTTTCATGGTTTTGGTTTAATCCTTCCTGGTCTCTTCAAATGTTATAGTTCTGTATAGCTACAATTGCCAAGAATTTTATCTGCTTTATTTAAAACCATAAAACTTGTTTTTCTAACCTGGGGTTTCTGAAGAATTGGACAATGGAGCAGAAGCTTCAGCTAAAGCAGCTAATGTAGCTAATACTGATGTAGATGAGTTTCCAAACTGAACAGCGGACACTCCCGTTTCATCTATTAAAGGGGATAAAAAATAGGGTACATTAGTTCTAAAAAACTTTAATCAAATGTACAGCTTTGAGCTACTCACTCCTTTTGGATCAAAAGGGGAAAAGTTTTTTTTGAAAACTAAAATATTAGTGCTTTGTCCAATACCATCTTTCTTTAGATTATTTTATGTGTCCAAACATTTGTCATATGCCAAACAAACCAAAGAAGGAAAATGCATCTACTATGATCTTACCCTTATTCTCCAACAGTTCTTCCTTAAAATGGTGAATACCTACTAAAGCACAAAATCCCAACAGCTACCCTACATGCATCTCAATACCTGTTGCCTTGGATGAATTTTCTGAGGATACCAGACCTGTTAGGTTCACCACCCCTCCAGGTCCAATGATAAACTGTGGTGTTGCCGCATGGATCGTCACAGTATCAGGGCTCTCTGGGTTTGTATTTATTTGGTTCTGCATTGCAATCTAGAGAAGGTACCACAATAGATTTTTAGATAACAGTCAGAATAGCACAGGCCTTCAGTGTAACCCAGAAACTTTCCTTAAAGAAACTGTCTTTAACAAATTTGCTTAGGGGTCTACTGAGTATGATATGTTTGAATCTCAACCGCAGCCTGCTTGTTAGGTAAAGCAGCAAAATATTGAGAGAGGAGAGAGTGGTTAAGAACAATGTCTGACATGGTCACCAATACAGAATAGAGATTTGTGAGACATTAAGAAATTCATGACTACCTTGTGCAGGCCCAGTTGTTACAGAATTTTGATTCATACCTTATTTCTGGTACTGCTTTTAAGCACCCCATAGGTCATTGAATAAAATGCTCTCCTCACCTAACCTGGTCTTCAACCTCTTAATTCTCATACCTAGAAGTAAAAGTTGAGTACCAGAATATCCTAGTTTCCCTAAACAAAGAACCTTTTAAGTAACTGCTAGAAAAACAATAGAGTCACAAGTCAGCATTAAAATAAAAAAAAGTCAAACTGAGTAAGGGAAATTAGAAAGCAAAGAGTTCAAGATAATGACTAAAGAATATAATTTATGTCAATCTGGAGGAATTACTTCTTAATGATGAAAAACAATCTGGCACTAAAAGAAGGGGTCAGCAGCTCACTAGAAAGTGGCTCACCAGTGGCCAGTTCTCCCTAGAAAGACAAAGGCTCTCAAAAATCCTTCTGAAGATGAGAGAACTCAGAAGGGGATATAAAGGTAAAGTAAGGACCCAGATGCCATAGAATGCTTAGTTCACTGAATAAACATTACTCCAACTATTGAAATTACTTAATTTTATTTAAAATAAACATAACTTACTCTTATAAAAATCTCAAATTAGTACACAAATACAGTATCCAAATTGTAAAAGGAATTAAAAGAAACAGCCAAGGGAATGAAAGACCTAAAAAAGCTCAGAAACAATTTCATATCAAATAAATTAATGATTTATTAGTCCTTATTTAGATATTAAAAGATTAGATACTCTGAGATAATGAGAAAATGAACAGAATGAATTAATTTGGGAAAAAATAAGATGGAAATGAGAGAAAGGAAAAAGCCTCATTCAAAACATCTCAAAGGTAACAAGCTAACAATTCACAACATGATTAAAAAGCAGTTATTTTTCCCTAAGTTTTAAAATTAAAGGTAAAAAAATTACCTGTAATATTTCTGCCAGATCTTCATTTCCATTGTCTATTGAAATGTCCAAAGCAGTTTTACAAAATTTACTTTGTGTGTGGACATCAGCACCATATTTAATTAAAAGTTCTACCACCTCTTGATGGTTATGTTCTGTAGCCCAGTGTAGTGCTGTCATCTTTAGCATGTCTTTTGCGTTGACATCAGCACCATGCTACAAAAGATTCCAAATCCATAGATTATTTAAAGTATAAAATACAGTTCATATATAAGATGAAATCATAACTACTGTACATGTCTGCGAGCAAGAATTTACAACACAGAAATATAATCAGCCTTCACTCATCAATGTGCAGATCATCCTATAAGTCAGTTACTCTTGAGCGAGACTGACTTTTCTAACTGCTTTCCTTTTGATACCTAAAAAAGTCTGAATTATTCTGTTGTATTTTGCTGTTTTTGTTTTCCTGTTATCCATCAGTATGGGCATGAAAGTTTAGGAAAAGGAGAACTGCAGGAAGGAGTAAAATCCTGCAAGTATTCCTACAAATCTCTTTTAATATTCCTAATAGGTCTAGGATCCCTGTTTTTATTTTTAAATTTACACACTAGTAATAGATAAGTCACTTAAGGAGAGTCATTTAGAAAATAGGATCAAAGACAAAAGAGTATCATTTTTGAATCCACCACTCCCAATTTCACTCTTTCTCAGAGTTCTCTGAACTCTGTTCTGAAAGTTCTCTTTCTCAGTTCTCTGAATCTCTCTGAGAAGCTCTTAGATACTCAGAAAAATTCCTTTGCAAATTATTTCATTCTTTAAATTAAAAAAAAAACTTACTCATGCTTAATGTTATTTTCAATTATCAGTATTAAAGTAATGCTAAATATATGTATATATTCATCTTTAAGATCAAGTCATTCTCCAACAGATAAGTAGTCAAAAGATATGAGCAAACAGTTCTCCAAAGAAGTACTGTAAACTATTAACAACCACATGAAAAAATACTCCAAATCACTAATAATAAAAGTAATGTAAATCAAAACAACCTTGAGGTTTCACCACATGCCCAGCAAATTGGCCATGATGACAAAAGATGGGAATTGTCAATAATGGAATGGTTGTAGGAAGAAAGGCACACTGGTGTACTGCTAGTAGAACTGAGAATCAGTCATCATTTTGGAAAGCAATTTGGAATTATGCAAATGAAGTGACCAAAATTTCCATACCCTTTGACCCAGAAATTTCACTACTGGGCCTATACCCCAAGGAGGCTATTCATAGGAAGAAAGTCCCCATATATTCCAAAATATTTATAGAAGCACTTTCTGTGATAGCAAAGAACTGGAATCAAAGTAGATGTCCACAGATTAGGGAATGGCTCAAAAAATTGTTGTGCATGAGTGTAATGGAATATTACTGTGCTATAAGAAATGGGGAATGTGATAAATACAGAGAAGCACAGAAAGATTTATATGAACTGATACACAGTAAACAAAGCCAAGGAAACAACATATACAGTGACTACAATAATGTAAACAGAAAGAACAACCATACACACAAAAAAATCAAAAGTGAATACTGCAAAACTATAAAGAACAATCACAGCTTGAAAGATATGAGAAGATACTTCCAGCCACCCTCCTGCAAAGGTGGGGGGTCCACAAGTGTTGCAGATATTGTTAAGACTTTTCTGAAGTATTGATTAGTTAATCCTGTTTTCCTCTTCTTTTTCTGTTCTTATCTTTAAAAAATATTATCTCTTACATGGGATGGCTCTTTGGGAGGGAGAAAGAAAGGAACTGGGGTAAACTAAAGTGATTTTAAAAAATAAGTTTTTATTGATCTTTTCTTTTTTAATCAGAAAACACTACTTTTCAGAGCTCCATTAGGAGGAAGCTCAAGAACCTAAGAACCCAGGAGAGATAATTCTTCCAGAAAAGGTAAACTGTAACAGGCAGTTTTTCTTTCCACAAGCTATTATTATTATAGGTTTAGGTTTACTTTCAAAGTCTGGAAATAAAAGACAAACCTTAAGTAAAACTTCTACAATGCTTGCATGGCCTTCAGATGCTGCCATATGTAATGGAGTTCGGTCCACTTTAGTTCTGGCATCTCGGCTTACACCAGCTCGGAGTAATACTTCTGTGGTTGAATAGTGCCCATATTGTGCTGCTAGATGAAGTGGAGAGGTACCCAACTAAAATTCAAAATAAATGTAATATTTAAACTCTGATTTATTACTATACATCATATATCTATTTTATATTAAATTATAACTTTCTTAATAGGAACTCATAACACTTTTGTAGACATCTTACTTATCCTTAAAATATCCCTATCCTGTAAAAAAATTCAATAACCAATATCCTCATTTTTTCAACTTAATAGTATTTTTCCCAATTACATGTAAAGATAGTTTTTAAATATTCATTTTGCAAGATTTTCAGTTCCAAATTTTTTTCCTTCCCTCCCTTCTTTTACCCTTTCCCAAGACAGCAAGCAATCTGACATAGTTATACATGTAGAATCATGTTAAACATATTTCCACATTGGTCATATTGTGAAAGAAGAAATCAGAACAAAAAAGAAAAACCATGAGAACCAAAAAAACAAAAAAAAAAGAAGTGAAAATAGTATGTTTTGATCTGCATTCAGACTCCATAGTTGTTTCTCTGGATTTGGATAGTATTTTCTATCACGAGTCTTTTGGAATTGTCTTGGATCACTGTATTGCTGAGAAGAGATAAGTCTATCATAGTTGGTCATTGCACAATGTTGCTGTCACTATGTATAATGTTCTCCTGGTTCTACTCACTTCACTGAGCATCATTCACGTAAGTCTTTCCAGGTTTTTCTGAAATCCATCTGCTCATCATTTCTTATAGAACAATAGTATTCCATTACATTCATAGATCACAACTTATTCAGTCATTCCCCACTTGATGGGTATTCCCTCAATTTCTTCTTTGTCACCACAAAAAAGAGCTGCTATAAATATTTTTATACATATAGGTACTTTTCCCTTTTTTATGATCTCTTTGGGATACAGACCCAGTAGTGGTATTACTGGATCAAAGAGTATGCACATTTTTATAGCCCTTTGGGCATAGTTCCAAATTACTCTCCAGAACAGTTGGATCAGTTCACAACTCCACCAACAATGCATTAGTGTTCCAATTTTCTCATGTCTTTTCCAGCATTTATCATTTTCCTGTTTTGTCATGTTAGCCAACATGATAGGTGCGATGTGGTACCTCAGAGATTTTTTGATTTGTATTTCTCTAATCAATAGTGCTTTAGAGCATTTTTTCATATGATTATAGATAGCTTTAATTTCTTCATGTTCATATCCTTTGACCATTTATCAACTGGGGAATGACTTGTATTCTTATAAATTTGACTTAGTTCTCTACATATTTGAGAAATGAGGCCTTTATCAGAAACACTGGCTTGTAAAAATTGTTTTCCAGCTTTCTGCTTTCCTGCTAATCTTGGTTGCATTGGTTTTGTTTGTGCAAAAATTTTTTAATTTAATGTAATCAAAATTATTCATTTCATAATGTTCTCTATCTCGTTTGTTCATAAATTCTTCCCTACTCCACACATCTGACAGGTAGCCCTATTCCTAGCTCTCCTAATTTGTTTATGGTATCATCACCCTTTATGTCTAAATCATGTACCCATCTCAACCTTATCTTGGTACAGGGTGCCAATAACCTCATTTTACAAAGAAAAAAACTAAGGCTGAGAAAGATTACCTGTCTAGCCCATGATTTCACAGTCAGTAAGAGAGCCAGAAACAATCCTGACTTCTATTCCATAAATCCCTACTTATTTAATAAAGTTCAGTATGAGGTTTTAATATAGCAAAAATTTATTAGTTTATTAACACAGGCAAAATTTAAAGGGTGCAAACTGGAGGTGATACTTTAGGTGAATCTGTGAGAGAAACATGGCAACCAAAGCCAACACCAATTTAGAGTACATATAAGCTCACATGGAGGAGGATGACAGAAGATCACAAGTGGTACTAATCCACAAAATAGCAAAATAAAAAAGTTGAGGACAGCCTTAAAAATTTAAAAGAAAAATCTTTAGACAAACAGGCTATTCCAGTAACATAATCTAATTGCTCATGACTCCATATGCTCAAATTCTAACAGATAGTCATAATGATAAAATTATGCAAGTTAATTTGTAAAATTGCTCCAACTGAAAAATGATTAACTTTTAACTTTATGAATATTCAAATGGATCTGTGATCTCATGTGGAAGTTTTTTCCAACAAAAGAAA
Organism: Vombatus ursinus; assembly: GCF_900497805.2. Taxonomy (NCBI): domain Eukaryota; kingdom Metazoa; phylum Chordata; class Mammalia; order Diprotodontia; family Vombatidae; genus Vombatus; species Vombatus ursinus. The sequence goes on from NW_020954626.1 coordinate 1,572,445, forward strand.
TCATAATCCATCCTGTCATCCTACATTTGGGGGTGATGGGGTTGAGAAGGAGAATGGGATCTAATGGGATGAGCTCTCCTTTCCTCAATAGCTCTCCAAATTGTCAGAGTAATTAATGTTTAGAGTAATACTAATTAATTAATGTCAGAGTAATACTAATGCTATCTCTTGCTTTTGCCTTATGTTCATAACCAGCCCAATCTTTTTCTATCATACATTTCTTTGATGGTGAATTTAATGATTTATTAATAACTTTATAATTTAAGTCAATTAATCAAATTGATAAATTGCTATTTAAAAATAAATGAAAGTAAAATTCACACAAGATTTGAAAAATTTTTTTTAACTTTTATTTACCCAATCTGTAGTAAAAGGAGCTCCATTTGCCATCAAAATTCGAACTTCATCATCTTGACCTGCTCGTGCTGCTTCTAAAAGCTTCTTTCCCAAATCTACCAGGGACATCTAGACAAAAATCAAGGAGAAAAAATAGTTCAATGCTAAATTTTAACTTTAAATTTAAAATTCATGAACATCAGTATTTTTTTGCTTCCTGATTCTACCATTAATTCGATTCTTGATTATCTATTCCGTAAGAAAAAATATATGGCTAATCTACCACTAAAGACAAAGCAAAATCAATTGATATTTGGTTTTAAAATATATTTGCACAAGGACATATTCATCTTCCTATTTATGCTTTGCTTAGGATGATATGAAAATTAGTTGGTAATTCATGTACATACAAATACTACAAGGTAGGAAAAGTAGACTAGACTACAAGAGAAAAATGGACCCAAATTAAAAACGGATAGATGATAAGGCTGATTATACTATATTCATCTGTAGGTACTAAATATCAGAAATGTTACTTATGTGTCACAAGAGTAATGTGGCATTAGAAATGTTCCTCTGATATTGATATACATAAAAGGAAGGCTGTTATACATTTACATTAGAGTGACAGTTATTCTAAGTCTTAAAAGATCATGATGTCTTCTACACCTTTGCATATGTGTGATCTCCTTATTAAAATTCCTCCAGGAAAGGATTAGATATCAACTATACCAGATATTTAAGTAACAGAAGAAGACTCAAGAAGCATTCTTTTTAAAATTTTATTGATGCCTTTTGTTTTCTTACAATGTAATCACTCCTCCCCTGTAACAAAGAAAAAAAATCAAAGCAGACCAAACAAACGTATCCAAAGGTATATTCAACATTCTACACTTGAAGTCCCCGCTCTTTCCACTGAAAAAACAAACAAACAAACAAAAAAACATTTTTCACTCTCTCTTATCTGGGACCAAGAATGACCGCTGCAATTAACCTGAGTACCACTTTAGCATTGCTTCTGCTTATATTATTACTGCTTTTCTGTACATTTTCTTGGTTCTATTTTCTTCACTTTGAACAGTTCAAATAAGTCCTCCCATATTTCTCTGAATTCCTCATATTTGTTTCTTAAAGCAATATAATCAATCGATTATTATTGATAATAATTCATTAGTCAAAAATTCAGTTAAATATTTAATAATAATAATGATAGAGGGGACAGCCAGAGAAAATGGCTAGAGATGAGAGACAGAGTATCTTGTTTGCTTCAATTTCCTCAGACATAAAATGGGGATAATAACAGCACTTATCTCCCAGAGTTGTTGTGAGAATCAAATGAGATATCTATAATGCCCTTAGCATATTGCCTGGCATATAGTAGACATATTATCATTATTATTATTGCTATTATTATTATTGTTATTATTATCATATCTAATAGATGACAGAAAGCCACTGGAGTTTATTGAAAGGGTGGAGGGGTGGTATAACATGGTAAGACCTGAGTCTTTGGAAAGATCACTTTGCTGGCTGAGTGGTAGGTAGATGGACTAGAGAGGGGAGAGCCTTGCGGCAGGTGGACCCACCAACAGGCTATTGCAATAGTTGAGGGGTGAGGTGAAAGGGCCTGCACCAGAGTGGTGGCAGTGTCAGAGAAGAGAAGGGGGAATATTTGAGGGATGTTACAAAGGTGAAATTGATAGGCCTTGACAATAGATTGGATATGAGAGATAGTGAAGAGTCTAGGATGACATACAACATCTATCAGGAGCAGGGAACCTGTGGCACATGTGGCCTTCCAGGCCCTTGGGTGAGGCCTTTTGACTGAGTTCAAGCTTTACAGAACAAACCCTTTAATTAAGGGGATCCGTTCTGTGAAGTTTGGATTCAAACTAGATTTTGCGTCGAAAGCCTTGGTGACTGGGAGGATAATAACAGTGAAAGGAGGTAGGGAGGGGTTGGGGTAAAGATAGTGAGTACAGCTCATATTGAGTTTAAGATGCCCACTGGATATCCGGTTCAAGATTTATGAAAGGCAGTTGGAGATATGAGACTAGAGGTCAGCAGAAAGGTAGGTTAGGCTGGTTAGGTAGATCTGAGAATCATCAGCATAGAGGCGGTAATTACATTACATTTTATATATCACAATTTGTTCAGACTTTGACTCATTAATGGGTATGTACTTTGTTTCCAGTTTTTTTGTTACCTCAAAGAATGCTGTTATGAAAATTTTATTATATATGGGATCTTTCTTTTTGTGTTTCATATCTTTGGCAGGGCAGAAAAGAAGGAAGAGAAATTAGGCAAAGGAAGGGGATGGGAAGAAATCTTCACGCAACTAGCCTCTCTAGCACTGTCTGCACTTTCTCTCATATGTCTGTCAACCTGGTCTCCCAGAAAGGGACTAGACATACTCTTCCCTTTACTCCTTTAAGTCTACACAATCAAAATTTTCTACCCAATTCAAATCATAGTGGGAGTGGAAAATCAACCCCCAGGTCATTCTCCCTTCTCCTGGATGAACATATACCTCTCCTCCTCAATTCCTGGCCTTATACTAGGGGACCTGAATATCCACAAAGATACTTTTTCAAGTTCCTTAACTCCTCAATTCTTCCGTCTCCTTAAATGGCATGACCTATTCCTTCACCTCAGCCATAGGTGCATCACACAATAGATCTCACCATTACCCATAATTGCTCTCTTCTCTAATTAAAACTCAGACATTGCCTTAGCTGACCACAACCTCTTATCATTCCACCTCTCCCTATGTCTCACTCCTCCTAAACCCTATTTTTCATCCTCACCAAGACTTCCTTCTAACCCTCAGTACTTTCTGCGGCCATTATCCCCATTTGGACATCTCTTTCTTCCTTCTCTTATCTCAACCCAATAATTAACTGTTTTACCTCTACACTCTGCTTTACCCTCTGCTTCTAAATCTCTTTCCCTTTCCCTTATCTCTAGCTGAACCTCAGCCCTGGATCTACCTCCTTGATTACTGGACAAAGTTGAAGTCCCACAACCATGCTGACTGGGCCCTCACTTTAGCAAGAGAGTCCTTTTACTGCTTCACGATTGATTCCCTATTTCACTCCCCACAGAAACTGTTCTAAACCCTTTGTTCCTTCCTCAACTTTCACCCACACCTTCTCCTGCTCTCTCTCTCTCTCTCTCCCTCTCTCTCTTCCCTCTTTCCCCTTTTACTGCCCCCCACTGGCCCATCCAGGACCTTGACTCTCACTTTACCAAGAAAAGTGAGATCATCTGAAATTAACTCTTCTCCCTCTGTCTTCTATCAAAACACCTTGCTATCATCTTCCACTCTCTTCTCCTTTCCCCTAATCTCTGACAGAGGATGTTCCTTCTTCTTACCAAGGCCAACTCTACCCTCATGTCTCCTTAATCCCACTCCTTCCCTCTCCAGCCGACTACATCCTTAATCACTCTCTTCCTCCCTCTTCCTAATGCCCAACTCTTCCCTGTCTCCTTCAAGCTATTATCTTGTTATCTCCCTTCTCTTTCTCAGACAAAATCCTTGAAAAAACTGTCCATCCTTGCTGTCTCTATCTCCCTTCCTCTCCCTCAGTCCTTCTCAATCACATTACTAAATTTAAACACTTCTCTCCCAAGTTACTAACAATCTCTTAATTGCCAAATATGATGTCCTTTTCTCAGTTCTAAATCCTTCTCAATTCATCTGCTGCATTTGACATTGTTGGTTATTCCCTCCTGGATAGTCTCTCCTCTTTGAGTTTCTGCGATACCAATATTTCCCAATTCTGCTCCTACCTGTCAAACTACTCTCTTAGCCTCCTTTGCTGGTTCACTATTCATATTACACTCCCTAACTGTGGGTGTTCCCTAAAGTTCTGTCCTAGGCCCTCTTCTCTTTTCCTTCTACATACTCTTTTGTTAACCACATCAGCTTCCATGGGATTTAACTACTACTATCTCTATGCAGACTCTCATATCTATAAATCTAGCCTTTCCCTCCTGAATTCCAGTCCTGTATCACCAATGGCCCATTGGATACTTCAAATGACACAGTGGATAGCGTACTGGACCTGGAGTCAAGAAGATCTGAGTTCAAATCTAGCTTCAGACATTGATTAGCTGTGTGATCCTGGGCAAGTCACTGTCTAACCTTTGTCTGCTTAAGTTCCTCATCTATAATAGGAGGATACTAATAGTTTCTATCACCCAGGACTGTTGTGAGGATCACCTGAGATATTATTTGTAAAGTGCTTTACAAACCTTAAAGTGTTATATAAATGCTTGTTATTATCATAAACTGAATATGTCAGTCAATAAACATTTATTAAGTGCTTACTATGTGCTAGGCACTGTGTTCAGCACTAGAACATACCCCAAACTGAATTCATTGTCTTTCCCCTGCCAACCCTCCTCCTCTTTCAAACTTCTTTATTTCTGTGAAAGGCACCAACATCTTTCAGCCTCCTGTTTATAACCTAGGAAATTATCCTGGACAGCTCACTCTTCCTCACTCCATATATCCAAATCAGTTGCCAAATCTTGACATCTCTAACATTTGACCCCTTGTCTCCACTCACATAATCACTACCTTTGTTCAGCCCCTCATCACATCTCACCTAAATTACTGTACGTTCCTCAAGTCTATCCCCATTCTAGATGATCATAAACACAGCAGCCAAAGTAATTTTAGTTAAGCATAGATCTGATCATGTGACTCTCCTACTCAAATTCTAGTAGCTTTCTATGTGCCTCTAGGAGAAAATATAAACTTCCCTGTTTACTTTTTAAAGCCCTGCAAAATCTAGCCTGGCCTATCTTTCCAGATTCATCAGACATTATTCCCCTCCCATACTCTACTGTCCAGTCAAACTGGCTTGCTCTCTGCTCATTCCACTTGATATTCCATCCCCATGCTTTTCTACTGTATGACCAGTGCAGTACAAAATGCCTGGAAAGCATTTACTCCTTAAGTCCATCTATACTCTCAAAGTCTCTCTCTTTCCTTTAAGATACAGCTCAAGCACCATCTTCTGCATGAAGCCTTTCTTCACCTTCCCAACTGCTAGTGTTACCCAACTATTTTGTATTTGACTACTTTATATATGTTTGTATTTATTAACTTCATATTTATGCTGTATATGTTTTTATATGTACTTATTGTCTCTATTAGAATGTAAGCTCCTTACAAGCTGGAATTGTTTCAGTTTTTACACTTGTATCTCTAGTACCCTCATGCTCAATAAATACTTACTAACTGACGAACTGTACTGATGTGAGAAAAAAAAATACCCTGTTTGGTATACACATAGAAACATGGAATAGGAAAAGAAAACATTTATTCTTAAAGAATATGTAAAAATTAAAATTTAAAGAATATTAAAAAATGCAAATCAAAATCACATTACATTGCTGTAAAAACTAGCAAACTACAAACTCACAAACTAAATTTATTGCAAACTGCCACACAGGGATAATGCAATATTTTTAAAATTAAGTGCTCACTAAGTGAACTGCTTATCGTTTTTCAATAGGTTAAATTTCTATAATTTTTACATGAGATCTTGTTTATTTGAAAAATAAATTTATTATTAGCAAAAATAAGAGCAACTAATATTTATATAGTGTTTACTATGTTCCAAACCCTGTGCTAAGAGCTTCACAATTATTATTTCATGTGATCCTCACAATAACCCTAGAAGGCAGGTGCAATTTATCTTCCTTTTACAGATAAGAAAACTCAGGCTAACAGCAGTTAAGTGACATGCCATAGGTCACACAGCTAGAATGTGTCTGAGATCATATTTTAACTCAAGTCTTCCCGACTCCAGACCTGGTACTCTATCCCACTGTGCCTAGAAAGAAAATATAGAAGTTGTTTTAAAATTTTTTCGGTGAAATATATATGTACATTACTTAGTCTTCTGTAATTAAAGTATAATTAAAAAGTTAAAATATATACTTTATTATAATAAAATTGTACACTAAGATATAACTTTAGTCAAAAAAAGCTACTCTTTTCAAACAACTGATTTTAAAAACTTGTGACTTTACTTTTAGAATTTAGAAATACTCAGAAATGCTTAGCTCCTGAAATAAGTGTGTACCATTATTTAGAATTGTGCATGCATTCATCATGAAATATACAGATTTTAAGAATTACATTAAAATATAATTCTATTCAGTTCTTAATATGTAATTAGTAGTTCTGTACCAAATCAAGAGTTTATATTAGGGGCAGCTAGGTGGCTCAGTGGATAGAACACCAGCCCTGGAGTCAGGAGGACCTGAGTTCAAATCCAGCCTCAGAAGCATAATACTCACTAGCTGTGTGACTCTGGGCAAGTCACTTAACCCCAATTGCTTCCCCCCCCCAAAAAAAGAGTCTACATTGGCTGATAACTGACAGAATTCTTAATATAATTTTCTTTGAAATTCAATAGTTTCATAATGGATATTTTAAAAAATCAACAAATGATGAAAGACAAGACAAAAACACATGCAACATACTCATGCCCTGGCCCTTCTTCCAGACCACTTGGTTCAAGTAAATTTTACCAGCTTCCAGTGACATGGTGTAGTTAAAGGGTATGATCCTTCTAGGGACATTTTTTGTATCATTCAAAATTGTTTTCCAAGTCAGACCTCCACCAACAAGGTTATTAGTGTGACCATTCCTCCTTACAGCTTCTCCAACATCAACTTTTCTGTCTCAACTTTGTCAATTTAATGGATTAAAAAAAAAACCTTAAAATTATTTAATTTTCCCCTTTTTATTAATGAATTGGGACATGTTGAATGGTTGCTGATACCTTAAAAAGAAAGGCAAACTATTTGTATACTTTATCTATTGGATCTTAGAATTATATATTAGTGTCAATTTCCTGTAATCAAAATGGATATCAAAATTCTCTCAGAAAGATATAATTTGAAGATTTTCCCCTAAAAACTTTTCCTCTTACTCTAGTTACATTTGTTTTATTCATGAGAAAGCTTTTAAATTTTATAGAATCAAAATTTTTATTCTATCTTCTGTGATCTCCTCTATCCTTTACTTGGTTACTGTTTTTCCCCCAAAGATCTGAAAGATATTCACTCCTTCCACTCTCCTCTAATTTTTTGTGTGGAGGCTTTATGATACAATCTTTTACTTTAAGATTGCTTTTTTGTATTGTAGTGTACAAAATTTTGGTTTAAGCCTATTTTCTTTCTTTCTTGTGAGCTCTTTTTTTAATTAATTAATTTATTTTGAATTATCAACCATCACTTCCATAAGCTTTTTAGAGTTTTAAATTTTTCTCCCTCTCCCTCCTCACCTCCTTCCCCAGGATAGTGCGCAATCTGATATAGGCTATACATACACATTCCTATCAAACATTTTCACATTAGTGATGTTTTAAGTAAGAATTAGAACCAATAGGAGGAACCACCAGAAAGAGGAAACAAAACACAACAGAAGGAAAAAAACAGCAAATAGTGTGCTTCAATCTTTAAGCCTATTTTCTGCCACATTACTTCCCAGTTTTTCTAGCAATTTCTGTTGAATAGTAAATCCTTACCCTAACTGTGCGTGTTCTTGGATTTATGACAAATTGGGCTGCTAGGTTATGCTATTCTGCAGCTTGCTTATCTATTCCCTTCTGCTTTTTAACTACTACCAAATTGTTTTTCTGATTATTGCCTCAAAATACAGTTTAATATCTGGTATTTCTTGTGCCCCTTTCATTCCTATTTTTCCTTTTTATTTCCCTTGAAATCCTAAGATCCCCCCCCCAAAATCTATTATGATTTTGTCTAGTACTATCAAGTAACCAATTCCTTTGTAGTTTTCAGATAGCATTCTAACAGAAATATGTATCC
>NW_020954626.1:1580838-1581319 GCF_900497805.2 Vombatus ursinus
AACAGGAAAATGATAAATGTTGGAGAAGATGTGGGAACACTAATGCATTGTTGGTGGAGTTTTGAACTGATCTAACCATTTTGGAGAGCAATTTGGAACTATGCCCAAAGGGCATAGCAATAGCATTTCTAGGGCTGTATCCCAAAGAGATCATAAAAATGGGAAAAGGATCTATATGGATAAAAATATTTATAGCAACTCTTTCTGTGGTGGCAAAGAACTGGAAATTGAGGGGATGCCCATCAACTGGGGAATGACTGAACAAGTTGTGGTATATGAATGTAATGGAACACTATTGTGCTGTAAGAAATGATGAGAAGGTAGACTTCAGAAAAACCTGGAAAGACTTGTATGGACTGATGCTGAGTGAAGGGGGCAGAAACCAGGAGAACACTGTACATAGTAACAGCCAGTTGTGCGATGACTAACTTTTGATAGACTGAGCTCTTCTCAGCAATGCAAGCATCTAAGGTATCTCCAC
>NW_020954626.1:1581354-1586207 GCF_900497805.2 Vombatus ursinus
AAGTCTCATGATGGAAAATGCTATCCACATTCAAAGAAAGAACTATGAAGTTTGAATGCAGATCGAAGCATAGTACTTGCTTTTTTTTCCTTCTGTTTTGTTTTGTTTCTTCTTTCTTGTGGTTCCTCCTATTGGTTCTAATTCTTCTTTACAGCATGACTAATGTGAAAATATGTTTAATAGGAATGTATATGTAGAGCCCAATCAGACTAGATGCTGTCTTGACTAAATGTGACCACAGCTCAAATTTACTCCAGATCTATATCACTAAAGATTTCTATTATAATCATAAGTGTTCAATTCGTTACAGCAATTGGCAATAAATAGTTTACACAGCATAAAGTGGATGTAGCATTTTGTATTGAAACTTTTCCTAAGCAACTGAAAAAGTTTTTAACTTTGGTTTAAACATGCATGCCAAATCTCATTTGTGCATAAATATTACTAGCTACAAGTAATCAAATTTCACGTTATCTATTACTATGCTTTCCTTCATGAATTCTATTGAATCTTGTCACAAATGAATTTAATACATATTTTAATTTTTAAAATTCAATTACATTTTATTATGAGTTATGGGCTGAATTCTGTTATTTTTCAACAACAGTTCAAATGACCTGTAAATATAACAATCTAATTTTGCTTAGTAGCTCCTTACACACTGAGAGAGCCATCTGGTGGAAATTGAAATAACTGTCAACTAAATTTTAAGTGTAAAATGTAGACTCTTATATACAATAAAATCAAAACAAATGATCAGAATTTATATGCATATCCATAAGAAAATAGGCTATTTTTACAATGTCATTCAATATTTACTGAGCTCCTATTTTGTGCAAAGTATTTTTAGGGGATGAGAAGGGATACCAAGAGGTGCTCATCACCAAACATTTATTAAGCACCTATTTTATGTCAGGGACTATGTTAGGCGAAGGGAGCACAAAGTCAGTCAACCAATAAGCATTTATTAAGTGCCTACTATATGCCAGGCACTGTGTTAAGTGCTGGGGATACAAAATGAGTCAAGACAGTCTCTGCCCTCCAGGAGATCACAAACTAAGGGACAAACAACAAGCAAACAAATATGTACAAACAAGCTATATGCAGGATAATAGAAAATAATTAAAAGATGGAAGGCACTAGAAGTAAGGGTTGGAAAAGGCTTCACGCAGAAATGGAATTTTAACAAACTTGATACTTGGTATGAGTAATCCTACCACCAACAGAGCACATAATTCCATTGTAATTTTGTTAGATGCTCTTGAAGAGTTGCTGTGGCCAAAACATTTATTACACTGTTGCTAACCTGGTGATAAACCTCTTCAAATTTAGCTATCTATGTTGCCCCAAGACAACAGACATAAAAGTGAATTTCCAAGCCCGTAGGTTCCTAAGTCAACTAAAAAGTCTATTTATTGAACAATGTAGCTGAATTATACTACTAATGTGCCACTTCAAGTCCACCTACTTGTTACAATGTAATTTCTATAGGAAAGTGCCTTACAGAAAAGTCATTAAATTGTTTTTAACTCAGAGCACTGGACTTCTAGCTCAAGAATGTCAAGAAAAGATCCTCATGCATAAAAAGAAATGTTCATAGCAGCATAATTTATAAGAACAAAAATCTGGGAACAAAATGTGTGTCACCATACTACAAAAAAAGTCAGAGAAACATGGGAACACTGGTATAAATTGATACTGGGAAGAAAGCAGGGTCAAAAAGTGAAAATAAAACCAAAATGAAGGGGACAAAACTCTAGCAAATAAAACCAAAAAAACAAAAAGTTAATGTTAGTGCCGTACTTGTCAACACTAAAGAGCTCGTCATACCTTTCTGTAAACAAATAAGTTGTTTTTTCAGGAAATGTACCTTGTAAGAAGTTTTGTTATTGTTTGTGAAGTATCTGGCACCTCAACACAAAATGTATCTGAGGTGGTAGTGGTTGTTCAGTCATTCAGTCGTGTCTGACTCTTCGTGATCTCATGGACTTTGTCCATGGGGTTTTCTTGGCAAAGATACTGGAGTGATTAGCCATTTTTTTTCCCTCTAGAGTGTCCTCATTTTACAGATGAGGCACTGAGGCAAAGAGGGGCTATGTGACTTGCCCAGGGTCACACAGCTAATAAATGTCTGAGGTTAGATTTGAACTAAGATCTTCCTGACTCCCAATGCTCTATCCAGCTGTCCTGTATCTGAGGTAGCTTCCCTCATATTGGAATTCATAATGCAGTTTGTTTTTCTTTTGTAAAATCCTTTTAAATTTAGATATTTTAAAAGTACTTTTTTAAAAGGAACTGTATTATGAATTCCAGTTCAAGATGCCAGAAACACTTCTCCCACACATATACTAAGGAAATGGAAACCCTTGGGTTCTACAGCAATAGCCCTAGCACTCAGAGTAGGGGGCAGATATTCCTAGGCACCAGTAACTTGTCAATAACTCTATATGTTCTCATAAGAGAAGATCTCCTAATACAAAGGAATGTGTTTCTTTCTCTCTAGGTCAGTCACTCTCCTGAAATTCTGAATAAAAGAACAAAGAGCAGTTGGCAAATAATACTGGAAAGATTCTGGGGGTCAATTTGTGTTTAGCTTCTTTAGGTTAACTTTTGTAAAGTGGCAACAGTCCTATGAATGCATAAGCTCCAGTATTAAGTTTCAAGTAAAATTATATCCTGCTACAGGAGGGACAATCCTACGTCTTGGGCAGCCCAGGGTCCATGCGGTGGACCAAATGGCCTACTACAGCAACAGATGGTATAAAATAAAGTACCTAGTAAGGAGTTGGAGGTGAGAGCAAATACTAACATTTATCTTCCTTAAATGCCACTTTCATCATGTCTTCTCTACCCTCAAAAAACTTTGTTCCCTAAATTACAACCTCATTAAGTTCAGACCTTTAAAATCCAACTCAAATGCTACCTCGTCTACTACCTCTATTCTGAGCAATAATTTTCTACTACCTCCATTATCAGTAACTACATTACCTCTCAAACCTCATATAACACTTCATTTTATAATTCTCGAATCCATTTGTCTAGTAATACCATGTATCACTGTCACCTGTGTCATGGTCTCATTCCCTATACTAGTAATATAAGCACCCTGGGGGCAGGGATGGTATCTTAACTAAACTTTTTATCTTCCTCAGTACCTCCTCTATGGTTTTTGCCTATCGTAATAGAGGATAGTTGTTACTGCTATGTTTCCCTTCCTTTTTCTAGTCATGAAGTTCATGACTAGTTTTTTAAAAATATTTTGACAACTACATTTCAATATCATTGGTTTCCTTTGTATTATATTTTGTGTCTTTAAAAACAGTACTGCAGGGGCAGCTAGGTGGCGCAGTAGACAGAGCATCAGCCCTGGATTCAGGAAGACCTGAATTCAAATCTGGCCTCAGACACATAACACTTACTAGCTGTGTGACCCTGGGCAAGTCACTTAACCCCCACTGCCCAATAGAAAAAAAAAAAGTAAAATAAATAAATAAATAAAGATAAAAAAAATAAAAACAGTACCGTGATTGGCTCTGGCTGAGGGGGGGCACAGGATTGAGATTCCTGTGTCCCAATCTCAACATTCCTGTCAGGCATGGCACATGGACATGGACATGGTCATGGAAAAACTGAACTCTGATTACAGACAGAGGAAAATAGAAGGAACACCACTACAGCGAGTCCAGGAAAGGTTGGCTAAGCAAGGTCTCAGGGATCCATGGGACCACAATGAAGCTTGGCAATACATGGGTCGTTATGGAAACCCTGCTACTTTGTGGGCCACTTTGACAAGAGGATTCAATTGGGGTTTTGGAGCATTTTTATTAGCTGTCAGAGTGGAATATTTCCTAACTGCACCAAAGAATGAGGAGGAACATGCTTCTAAACACTGAAGTTAAGACACAGAGGAATCATAGCTAGTTATTTAGAGTGAATGTTTGCTTTTCTGTAGTTTGCTTCCTTGCCATGTTAAAGATTAATATTAAAATTTCACTTGGTAAAAGAAAAAAAAACTAGTACTGTGAAAAGGGGTCCTTAGGCTTCACCAAACTGACACAAAAGTCAAGAATCCCTGCTCTAGTCTATCCCTCTTCCAATACATCCTAAACATCTTAATTAGAAGAGTCTCCCTAATGTACTACTATCATGTTGTCTCTACTCAAAAATCTTGAGGGCTATTCATTCCCTATTCCTGACTGACATTCAAGGTCATCCACAACTGGGCATACTATTTTCCTATATACGCTACATGTTTAGCCAAATTTAGCTTTTTTTGAACATGAGTCCACTAGAAATTTATGCTACGTAACCTCAACTAGGACTTCATTGTCACATGGTAATCTATTTATTCATCTCTTCTAGACTCTCTCACAATCACCACAGTAAATCTATCCTTTCTCCATTTTCTTCAAGTTATCAACTTTTGGGGGATAGGCCCAGGTAAGCAACGTTTCATTCCCTTATCAGGCATACTTCTGATTCCCCAGACTTTGTTACCATAACCAGGCAGATAGGTACCTTCTCTCATTCCCCACTCCTACAACCTTTTCAGTTCCCTTTTCAATTGTTGTCTTCCATCATTAGAAAGTAAGCTCCTTGAGGGCAGGGATGGTCATTCTCTTAATTTGTACTAGTATCCCCAGAATTTAGTATAGTGTCTGGCAGGCTTGTGACATACCTGCCTCCACTCCATCCCCATCTCCAACCTGCCTCAGGCATCAGATGACCCTACTTCTTAGTTTCCTTAAAAGATTATGGCCAAACATGACAAAACAGGAAAATGATAAATGTTGGAGAAGATGTGGGAAAATGGGAACACTAATGCACTGTTGGTGGAGTTTTGAACTGATCTA
>NW_020954626.1:1586360-1598076 GCF_900497805.2 Vombatus ursinus
GTATATGAATATAATGGAATACTATTGTGCTATAAGAAATGATGACAAGGTAGACTTCAGAAAAACCTGGAAAGACTTATATGGACTGATGCTGAGTGAAGGGGGCAGAAACCAGGAGAACGTTGTACATACTAACAGCCAGTTGTGCGATGACTAACTTTTGATAGACTGAGCTCTTCTCAGCAATGCAAGGATCTAAGACATCTCCACAAGTCTCATGATGGAAAATGCTATCCACATCCAAAGAAAGAACTACAGAGTTTGAATGCAGATCGAAGCGTACTATTAGTTCTTTTTTTTTTCTGTTTTGTTCTGTTTCTTCTTTCTTGTGGTTCCTCCTATAATTCTTTCTTACAGCATGACTAATGTGAAAATATGTTTAATAGGAATATATATGTAGAGCCCTATGTCAGAATGCGAGTCATCTTGGGGACGGAGATGGAGAAATTTAAAATTCAAAAGCTTATGGAAGTGACTGTTGATAACTCAAAATAAATAAAAAAAAGATTAAGGTGAATTATCTAAGGACATGTCAAAGGACATGAACAAACAGTCTCAAAAGAAGAAATGCAAACTATTAAAAACTATATGAAAGACTGTTTAAAAGAATTTAAACAATTCTGAGATTCCCCCCATGTTCATCACACTGGCACAGATAATAAAGATGGAAATAGTGAATGCTGAAGAAGCTATGGTGGAAACAGGCACACCCACAAATTACTGAGGTAGCTATGAGTTGGTCCACCTATTCTGAAAAATAATTTGGAATTTTGCAAGGTTACTTAACTCTTTGTATCCTTTGACTTAGCAGCCCTCAAACTTCAGGGCACAGACCTAAAAGGAAGTCTATAACAAGACATTCAAACAAAAAATACTCATAGCAGCACTATTAGTAGGAGCAAAACAAAACTAAAAACCATCTAAAAACAAACTGGGGCCCCATCAATTAGGGAAGGGCTGAGTAAATTGGGGCATACGAGTGTAATGGAATATGACTGAGCTATAAGAAAGTATAGATATAAAGAATCTAGAGGAACATGGGGGAAATTATATTAATATTGCAGAGCAGGGAGAATAGAGATAATATATGAAATTACTATAACAACAAAAATTATACTAAAATGCTGTTGAACTCATACTAATTGTAGTAACTAATATTGGTCCCAGAAAACTAATGATGAAACATACTGTTCTCCCTTCAGTAGAAAGGTAGACTACTGCATATAATAAAATAGTGTTCAAATTTTTGAGAATTCAATGTAGGGTATATACTGGAAAACAATCCTGAGGTTAAAAAAGGCATAAAAATATTAAATGGGGAAAAAAAGACAAGGCTAATGCACATGAATAAGTTTACTCTCCCTTCCTCCACATTTCAAAACTCATCTTCACTTATCCTCTTTTCTTTCCCTCTGGCCTCAAAGGATTACCATGCCAAGGTGAACCTTTTTACTTTGTCCTGGATCCTATTCCTTCTGGGACCTTGTTCTAGCACTTTTTCCCTCTCTACTGGCTGGCTCCTTCCTCTCAACAAGTTTGCTCAGGTTGTATTAATAGTTTAGGGGGAAAAATTATTTCACTTCCTCCTGCTACGCACTCCTCTCTACTACACTTCTCTCCCCTTCCTTTCACTGTCAAACTTCCACCAAGAGTAATTTACATTACTACATCATACACTTTATTCCTTAACCAACTGCAATTTGACTTTTACTATATTATTAAAACTCATCACTTCAAAATTACTAATCATCTCTTCCTCATCAAATGCAAAGGCTTTTTATTCCTTAATATTCTTCCCACCCAGAATAACATGACTTCACAGTCTTTTATCTCTCTAATCACTCCTGTTTCCTTTGCTAACTTCTCTTCCTCCAACACCAAAAACCTTCCTCAAGCCTAGGCCCCTGGCTTTCCCCTTTCTTTCTCTCTCTCTCTCTCTCTGTCTCTCTCTGCCTTATCCACTCACTTGGCTTCAATTCTCAGTTCTAACCAAATATAGAATGGCTGTATTTCCAAACCCTGATCTCTCCTCCGTTTCTAATTACCTGCTGGACATCTACTTATTTGCTACTTATAATGATGTGCTACCAACTCAAATTTACATTTACAACTGAACTCAAACTTCTTTAAGCACTAGGTGGCACAGTGGATAGAGTGCTGGGCCTGGTAGTCAGGAATATTCCTCTTCCCTAGTTCTGTCAACAGGAAATCACAACTTCATGAAACTTACATGAAAACTAGATTTATTCATCACTAATGTGAAAATATGTTTAACAGGAATGTATATATGTATAGCCTATATCAGATTGCGTGCCATCTTGGGGAGGATGGTGGGGGAGGGAGGGGGAGAAAAATTTTAAATTCAAAAGCACATGGAAGTGATTGTTGATAAATGAAAATAAATTAAAAAAAAAAAAAGAAAACTAGGTTTATTACAAGAGAAATAAACAGGCATGTGGAACCCAAAGCAAGGAGTTCACAGTTCTTACAGAAGTTTGCATATTATGACAGCTGGACAAAAGAAGGAGGAAATACAAGAATCTCCACCTAAAGGGACATGGCATGGGAGAGGAAAGGTGCAGTAACAATGGAAAAGGACAAAGCGCCCTCCTGAAGGGGAGGCAGGCAAAAGCCATACACTTTTCCCTTGGGAACTGTTAGACCATGAAGATATGGTGGTCTATGGTCTCCCTATTTACAAGTGTTCCAGCTGCACAAGCCTAACCCAAACTGGCACCTGTCCTGACTCCCAAGAACAGAGAGTCAAGTTTGAGATGCAATTAACTAATTATGTCAGCTGGGGGGCAGATGGCGGATTCTGCACATTCAGGGTCTCCTGCAAACTCTGGGTCCAGTGTTTCTAAAAAATATGGCAACTCAAGAAGACAACTTTAGGGGACCTCTTAACAGTCCTTCACAGTTCAAATCTGGCCTCAGACACTTGCCACTTGTGTGACCCTGGGCAAGTCACTTCACCTGTTTGCCTCAGCTTCCTTATCTGTAAAATGAACTGGAGAAGGAAATAGCAAACCACACCAGTATCTTTGCCAAGAAAATCCCAAATGGGGTCACAAAGAGTCAGACATGACTGCAAAAGACTGAACAACTTCTTTCTTGCGAAACTCAACCCCACCATTTTCCCAATCTCCCTGTCTGGAAATCTCTTTCATCTTCAACTTTTCCCTCTCGCTCAGCCCTGACACTGGCCATATCCCCTTAATCTACCTTCAAAATATCTCTCATATCAATCCTCTCCTTTCTACTCACATTGCCACTATGCTACTTTAAGCTCTCATTACTTCTCACCGTTCTACCCCCAACAGTTTCTCACAAGTATCCCTTCTCTAGTCAATTCATCACTAGACTGGTAATCTTACTGATTCACAAAAATGATCAAAGCATGCCTCTACTCAAAAACTTCGAGTGGTTCCCCAGGGCCTTCAAAATAAAATAAAAACTCACATTTAATATGGTGCTTTAAGATTTGTAAAATATTTTTCTCACAACCATCCTAACAGCTAAGTAGTGCAAGTATGAGGTTAAGTAAGTTGCCCCTGGTTACAAAATAAATTCCACAGCCTCAGGGCTCTAACCTAATGATCTAACCCAGGGGTGGGGAACCTGTGGCCTCAAGGCCACATGTGGCCCTCTAGGTGCTTAAGTTCAGCCCTCTGCCTGAATCCAAACTTCACAGAACAAATCAACTTAATAAAAGGATTTGTTCTGTAGAACTTGTACTCAGTCAAAAGGCTGGACCCAAGTACCTAGGAAAGCCATATGTGGCCTGGAGGCACGGATTCCTCACCCCTGATTAACCTAATGATACCAAGGCCAGGGCTCTATCTACAACCTCAAACTTGCTTCCTTTTAATTGTATCAGGTATTCAAGTCCTTCTATAATCTAATCTAGTTTGAAGCATTTACTTCTGTCACAGGCTCCTTTAAGGTCTTACCACAGACATGTGAGCCACCTTGTTAGAAGTGAGTCCTGAAGGCTTGACTTTGTTCTACCAAATCAAATCTTGTTTAAAATACCATGAAAGGAAAAATTTTATGTCCTCTATATCTCAGTTACCTATGAACAATGAATATGAAGACGTTGTTGGCTATAGAATTAATAAATAAAATTCTTTTTCCTTCTCATGTTTTCATCAAGCATAACCTGGATGAGAGCACTGAACATTATATGGATGAGAATTAGATATATGATTCAATAGTTGCCAGTCTTCTCAACTACCTTTTTTGATAATAATTGTGATCTCTTCTACTCTTTTATAATCTTCCTCTCAGAGATATCTTGGAAATCTGAGCCCCAAGTTCCTATAAAACTCTACCATTCTCAGCATAAATTTCTTTTTAGATACACTCTTCCCAAATTTATTTTCTCAAATGTCATTTCCATTTCTTCACACTGTACAATGTGTACTAAAGTGATGGAATGTATTTGTGGTCACCCTCCTTACACTGATGAAGAAAATAGACTTTTAAGTTGACAGCAAATTCCTGGTCAAGCTGTTAATGTTTTAAGATATTAAGAATCAATCAACAAGCTTCTATTAAGCAATCACAATACATAACAGGTACTGTGCTATTATGTTAGCTGATGAACTTTTAAAATGTGACTTCTTGATTTTCAGGACAAAATTTCAGAAGGCTTTGATAAACTATTTTAGGAAACTGACATTTGTAAACAGCTTTGATCACTTTGTAAAAATCTGCAAAAAAACAAAAACTGAATCAAATGTGACTTTATAATTTTATGCTCCAATATTTTGCTGTCTTTGAAAACTTTATTTTCATATACAACTTCTCACATTATCTATTTGTCCTCAGTTTCCCCATCTCTAAAATGACAGAGTCAGGCTAAATACTTCTAAGGTCCCTTCTGGTTCTAAATTCTAGTTGATATCAGGTGAGAAATTCCTGAGGTTATCTACTCTCATCATCAGTTTCAATAGACCAAGAGAATTCCTGGTCAATTCTGGGGCTTCCTCTGACATAGGGGAAAGCTATGAACATGGCACAATTCCGTAGGACTAGGAAGTCCACTATGGTCCAGGCTTCTGAGCCTGCCATCCCCTCCTCATCCCAGTGATTCTGAACTTGTGGCTATCATAGCTCAAATCCCATTGTCTTTCCCCCATTGAAGGCTCTCTCATTCCTATCTGCCTCAACTCAGTCCCACCAATGTCCCATTCTAAAGCTAACCACTTTCCACTCTGAACGTCTGTTCCATAAGTAACAAATTTGTTTTCATTTTAAACCTCTTTCATTTTTCATCCTTCCCATCTTTTATACTTGAAGAGATCTGATTTTCTTCTGGTGACATAGTCCTGACTACCACTTCTGTAGCACTTGGTTGCATTTTCATTTACGAATTCCATTACTTATTAACAATCTGTGGTCATTCCAACTCTCCTCCTGCCTTGCTATCTCTAATCCCGTTTTTTTGTCCTGAGAACAACCTCCATTGACTCTACTCCTTAGTTCTTTCTCAGTCCATCACTCTTACACTGACTATATTCTCTTCCCTTCCCCATCCTGAACCCTCAATAAACAAGTTCAATTCTATACTGTCTTCTTCTCTTGAATCTCTGCTCCTTTAGCCTATCAATGATCTTGATCTGCCAACCTTCAGCCTTGGCTTGTTCCCACTATCCACTGCCTTTGCTTCTTCTCATGTCCTGCTCAGTGAAGCTTGAGAAAAATCACAAAACTGTGCTGACTGAGTTCACTACGAATATGTTACACAATCTTACTTGGGCCCTCACTATAGCAAGACAATTCTTTTATACTTCCCTGATTCACTACCCCACCACAGCAACTCTTTCAAATCTTTTCATCCCTCTTCAAACCTACCATGACTCCTCTACATCTGCCCTCTCAGCTGACAACCTTGCTTCCTATTTCACGGAAAAAAAAAATTAAACCTTACTCCCCTCCTCCTATTTTTACCCCACTCACATGTGTTCCCTCACTAACTATACCCTCACCTCTGAAAAGGTGGACCTTTTCCATGCCAAAGCCAACCCCTCTACAGGTACTCTTAATCACATCTGTTCCCACCTTCTCTAACAGACTGATTTTCTGTCATTCCTACTCTCTCTCATCCTCAAATTCTCCCTATCTACTGGCTCTTACTGCCTACAAACACATCTATGTCTCAAATTTTCTCAAAAAACAAAAACAAAAAAACATCCTTACTTGATCTAACCATCTCACCCTCTATCTCTCCTCCCTTTTGTAGCTAAACTCCTTGAGAAGACCATCTACATTAAGTGCTTCCACTTCATGTCCTCTCAGTCTCTTCTAAACTCTCTGCAGTCTAGCTTATTATTCAATTTGAAACTGTTCTCCCTAAGGTTACCAATGATCTCTTCACTGCCAAATTGAATGGCTTTTTCTTAATTCTCATCCTTCTTGACCTCTTTGTAGCCTTTGCCATTGTCAATCACCCTCTTCTCCTTGAGACTCTTTTCTCTTTAGGTTTTCTTAACACTACTCTCTCCTGGTTCTCCTACCCATCTGATTGCTCCTTCTCAGTCTCCTTTGCTGGATTTTCATGCAGGTCATACCCACTATCCATGGATGTCCCCCAGGGCTCTGTGCTGGACCCTTTTTTCTTCTGCCTTTATATCATTTCAAATGTTGCTCTCACCAGCTCCTATGGATTCAATTATCACATCTTTGAAGATGATTCTCTCATCTACTTATCAGCCCTGACTTCTGTCCTGGTCTCCAGTCTCACACCTCCAACTGCCTATTAGACATCTGAAACTGGACATCTCATAGACATCCTGAAATCAATATATCCAAAGCTGAATTCATTATGTTTACCCCCAAGCCCTCCCCTCCTCTTAACCTTTCCACTACTGTCAAGGGCATTATCATCCTCCCAGTCACCCAGGCCTGCAATCCATGTGTCATTCTCCACTCCTTACTGTTTCTCATCCTCCATATCCAAATCAGTTGCCAAGTCTTGTCCATTCTACCTTAGGAACGTCTCTCACATATAATCCCTTTGCTTCTCTGACACTGTGCAGGCCCACATTATCTCATGCCTGGATTATTGTAAAAGTGTTCTGATGGGTCATCCTGCCTCAAGTCTCTTTCCACTCCACTCCACCCTCCATTCAGCTGTCAAATTAATCTTCCTAAAGTGAAGATCTGACCATGTCACTACTCTATTCAATAAAATCCTCTGTTTGGCTTTTAAAGCCCTTCATAACCTGGCCCCTTTCTACTTTTCCATTTTTCCTATACCTTACTCCTCCTCCTCCCCACATACTCTACCATCCAATGATATCGATCTTGTTGTTCCTTCCACATGAAACTCCCATCTCCAGACTCGGCACTTCCACTGGCTGTCCCACATGCTTGGAATTTTCTTCCTCCTCATCTCTGCTTTCTGGTTTCCCTGAAGTCTCAGCTAAAAATCCCACCTTCTATAAAAGAAGCCTTTCCCAATTCCCATTAACATTAATACCTTTCTTCTGTGATCATTTCCAATTAATCTGTATTTGTTTACATATTGTCTCCCTCATTAGATTGTAAGCTTCTGAAGAGCAAAGACTATTTTTTGCCTTTCTTTGTATTCCTAGAGATTAAACTACAGTGACTGGCACATAGCAGGCACTTAATAAATGCTTGCAGGTTGATCTACCAAACTAGAACTCAAACCAGGGCCTTGGAATATGGTACATTCAGGGACACTGCCAATGGGAGTGGCTTCAATAAAAAAAATCTAAATTTTAAAGGTGTTGAACCATATGAGAGATCAGAAACTTTTTAAGAAAAGAGGCATTTTTGCAATAGTTTTACAATATAGCTTTTTAAAGATCATGAGATATATGTATAGTTATATAAATTTTTAAAAACTGAAACCAGAAAAGATTTTATAACTTTATCTGTGCTAGGTTTGTACATTTTTATTATTTATTCAATTTGTAAAAATTAAAGCTTAAATAAATCTGTGAGCTCAATGAAGCTGGTATTCTTTCCAATGATATAAATGACAGCCCATTCACATCTGTCCACCCTGTGCAATTTGTGTATATTTTCTCACAAAGTTCTCCCCAGGGGGTCCCCTCTAACATGAAGGGGGATTTTCTCAAGTTTTCTTGAGAAAAGGATACCAAGAATACTTGAGCTGTCATCCCTCATTCTCTCTACAGAACCAGCCCATCTTCTTCCTCTTCTTTTTTTTTTTTGGTTATACATTTCTTTGATGACAACTTTTACATAGACTCTCTTGTATAATTCCTTCTTCATAATATGCTGCACCCTGCTCCTGTCCACCATACACCTTTCTATTACCTTCTAGGTGATTCTCAATTTCAGTTCCTCAAAAAGTATAGAGTTCCATGATTTGAAGCCATACATACATCATCACTGGAAGAATACTGGTATTAAAAAGATGACCCTTTGTTACAGGAAGAAGCTTGGGGGTCATTAAAAGAATTTAACAATTTGCCTAGGCTAATCCAGACAACTCTATTCTGCTATTTCCGGCCTGCAGGTAGCCCGCAAAAAATGTAGAGGTAGAAAAATGTAAAGGAAGTAAAGATGTAACAAGTGCTTAAACCGCCTTCCACTAGTCACTATTGTGCCCATCATGTAACTTTGCAGGTAGGTTGCCACTGCCTACTCGCTCCTGTTTGTCATGTGACCCATGGCAACTAACCATAGTCAGTCTGTCTCTAGTCTGATAGGAGCAATTTCATGATAAATAAAAATATTAAGTAATAAGTGTAATTAATTGATATTTCTCTGTTTTTAAAATCTGGTTTATTTGCAAAATAGTTTAGTCATTAATCATACCTTTACTTGGAAAGTGAGCTGCTAAAAACCTATCTGCAGCTCAAAGAAGTTTAGCCTATTTTAATTTTGGCCCCTACCTACAGCCAAGTTGTGCAGGTCTGCTCTAATTCATTTATCCAACACACTGTTAATGATCAGTACATGTCTGAAACACATACACTGATGGGAAGCTCTACATATTATTCATCCAACTATAAATCATTATTTGGACAATAAGAATTCTTCATATCCTTTGTTTTCCCCAAGAATAGTGTTTGGTTAAACTCATTTAAGCAACTGTAGATCTCATTTAGGGAGATCTACAATGTTAGGATCTCACCAAAGTTAAGAATTCTTCTTTGCTACCTCTCCTTCATGACAGCAGCAAACACTCTAAGTGGGCATATATCTGCCTACTGTATGCCTTGTTTGATATTAATAATCAAAAGCTCCCAAATAAGACTATTTCTATTATATCTTTCAAGAAATCTTGAAACATTTCTTAAAGAAAAGCCTTGGAGGAAGGAAGTGAAGGCTTTGCTCTATCAAATAAAATGTTTTTAGAGCCAACAAACAGTATGCACAATGGGATTTAGTATTCTCTACATCTTTCAGTCAAATACGTTTTGGTAAAGATGTGGTCTACTGTATAATATCATTTGCAAAAGGCTGCCTGTTTCTTTCTAATATCCTTACCACATATATCATCGGATAAAAGTTAATACACTAAAGCAGAAAGACCAAATAATTAATTTTCAAAAACTCCTTGTATCAAAGTCCTGTGACCTCTGACAGAATGCTTAAAGCAGTAGGAAATTAATGAGTGGGTATTTTCAATAATATAGCTGATATTAACCTTGTGGAACAATTCATCATTGCCAAACTCTTTGGAATTCTCTGTGCCCAAGACCTTGCACAGTCCAGCAAACAGGACCTCCCCTGAGATAACATGATATAAGAGAATATAAACAAAGACACACATGAACCCACACAAGAATACTAGATACCCAACAGCCACAATACTTTTTTGTTAAAAAAAGGTCACATCTGGTCCTCTCTTCTCCTCCTTCATGGATAACCAGTACTACAAGAGTAATATAATAGTTCAGCCTAGAACAAGAGACAAGAAATCCTGTTTCTATCTGTTGGGATGCCCTAGTCTCAGGTTGGAAGAGATGCTAATAACTTCCTCAGAGTTACTGAAAGCAATTGCTACATTACTGCCCCCCATGGCATAACATGGCCTTCCTAAAACTTACAATCTACAATGTGCCCAAGATAGTAACTTGAAAAAGCATTGTAAATTGTTATTTTGGTAAATATTGTCATTTTGGAAAACGAAGACATAAAAATAAGAAGCATGGGATAAAAGGAAGCAAAAGTAGAGAAGTAGAAAAGGAGAAGGGGGGAAAGAAAAGCATTTTAAAGTACCTACTATGTGACAGGCACTGTGCTAAGCGCTTTACAAATATCTCATCTGATCTTCATAACAATCTTAAGAGGTAGGTGCTGTTATTAACCCCATTTCACAAATGAAGAAACTGAAATGAACTTGCTAAGGGTGATACAACTAGTTAAGTATCTGAGGCTGAATTTGAACTCAGATCTTCCTGACTTCAGGTCCAACATTCTATCCACTACACCACCTAACTGCCTAGAGAACACAGCAGTAATAAGCCACATGGAAAAGTAGAGGACAGAGAATGTCAAATAGGAATGATTAAGAAGAGGAAGCCTTTAGGTAGCAACCTAGCCAGGGCTTCTGTGCTTCAGTGAGTGGCATGGAAACTGTATCATGAAGGAAAGGAATAGCATGGGAACTAATCTAGACTTTAATTTTATTCCACCTCCAAAGCTACCAGTTTAAGCTATGCCCTTTGTACTTTGAGTGAGAAGTCAATATAGATGCACAACTAATCATTTATTTTAGTTAAAAGAGTAACATGTATATGTTTAAAGGTTGCTAACCACTTATACTGGATGAATTCTCAAATCTATCCCAATCCCCAAATTCTAGGATTATCTATAAAATATAAGATTACTTAGCAGAATGTAATTACAGTTACTTGGCATATAGTAAATATTTTTTTTAAACGTTCCTTCCAGGGAGCCAAGATAGCAGAGTAAAAGCAGGAACTCACTTGAGCTCTCTCCCAAATCCCTCCAAATACCTGTAAAAAATGACTCTAAACAAATTCTAGAGGAGCAGAACCCACACAAAGAGTGAAACAAATTCCCAGCCCAAGACAACCTGGAAAGTCAACAGGAAAGGTCTGTTACGCTAGGCTGAAAGAGGGACACAGCACCAGCACAAACCACGCCAGCAGAGACCAGGCCCCAGCAAACCTGCAACAGGTCTCAGCGGACTGAATCATTGGCAACTGTGGTGGTTTCCAGACTTCTCAATTCACAAACACCAAAGACAACTTAGAAGGTCAGTAGGAAAGGTCTGTCAGAGCTGGGTGGGAGAAAAGTATGGTCCGGCTTGGTCCCAGCACAGTGCCATGGCGGCGGCGGCAGCTTTTGTGGCGGTGGATGATTCTGGAACTCTCAGCCCACAGATGATAAGGGTTAGAACAACTGTTTAGAAGGACATTGCAAGGATCTCTTTACTGGCACTGAGGCAAAATTCTGTTGCTTTGCCCATACTTGGATCTGGGTCGCAGCCTGGGACAAGGAGGAGCACTGGCATGCAGAGCTTGTGGAAGCAGTGGAGAGGGAACCCTCCTCACAGTTCCAGGGCTTGTGGTCACTCACTGACCAGAGCACAGGCCAGGGGAGGAGTAAACACCTCTCTTTAGATGATACCACCTTGGAAGAACTAAAAACTTATAGGTCTCTAGAAGTATCTCTGAAAACAGCTGCACAAAACCCCTGAAGCTTCAGACAGTACACCCTCCACACTGGAAGCAGAGAC
>NW_020954626.1:1598086-1598269 GCF_900497805.2 Vombatus ursinus
GAAAAGCAAGTAAGAGAAGTAGAGGAAAAACTGGGAAGAGAAATGAGAGATACAAAAAAATCATGAAAAACAAGTTAACAACTTGCTAAAGGAGACCCAAAAAATATTGAAGAAAATAACAGCTTAAAAAACAGACTAGGCCAAATGGCAAAAGAGGTCCAAAAAGCCAATGAGGAGAAGAAT
>NW_020954626.1:1598422-1609183 GCF_900497805.2 Vombatus ursinus
AGACAATTTTAAAATTATTGGACTACCTCAAAGATAAGAGCTTATACATCATCTTTCAAGAAATTATCAAGAAAAACTGCCCTGAGATTCTAGAACCAGAGGGCAAAATAGAAATTGAAAGAATCCATTGATCACCTCCTGAAAAAGATTCAAAATGAAAACTCCCAGGAATATTATAGCCAAATTCCAGAGTTCCCAGGTCAACGATAAAATATTGCAAGCAGCCAGAAAGAAATCATTCAAGTATTGTGGAAACACAATCAGTATAACATGATAACACAAGATTTAATAGCTGCTACCTTAAAGAATCAGAGGGCTTGGAATATGATATTCTGGAGGTCAAAGGATATTCTAGGATTCAAACCAAGAATCATCTACCCAGCAAATCTGAGTATAATCAATGAGGGGGGAAAAAATGATATTCAATGACATAGAGGAATTTAATGCATTCTTGAAAAGCCAGAGCTAAATAGAAAAATTGACTTTCAAATACAATATTCAAGAGAAGCATGAAAAGGTAAACAGGAAAGAGAAATCATAAGGGATTTATTAGAGTTAAACTGTTTACTACATGTTCCTACATGGAAAGATGATATTTCTAACTCATTATTTGGGTAGTTGGAAGGAATATGTATAGACAGAGAGCACAGAGTGAGCTGAATATGAAGGGATGTTATCTAAAAAATAAAATTAAGGAGTGAGAGAGCAATGTACTGGGAGAAGAAGAAAGGGAGAGGTAGGATGAGGTAAATTATCTCACACAAAAGAGGAAAGAAAAAGCTTTTACATGGAGGGGAAGACAGGGGAGGCGAGAGGGAATGAGTGAACCTTACTCTCATCAAATTTGGCTTAAGGAGGGAACAACACACACACTCGACTGGGTATGGAAATCTATCTTACCCTACAGGAAAATAGGAGTGAAGGGAATAAGAGAAGGCTGGGGTAGAGGGATATGATAGAAGGGAGGTCAGATGGGGGAAAGTCGTAATCAGAATGCACACTATCTTGGGGTGGGGGGAGGGGAGAGATGGGGAGAAAATTTGAAACTCAAAATCTTGTGGAAGTGAATGTTGAAAACTAAAAATAAATAAGTAAATTTTTTTTTAAAATGCTCCTTCCTGGGGCAGCTAAGTGGCACAGTGGATAGAGCACCAGCCCTGGAGTTGAGGACCTGAGTTCAAATCTGGCCTCAGACACAATACTCATTAGCTGTGTGACTCTGGGCAAGTCATTTAACCCCAACTGCCTCACCAAAAAAAAAAAAAAACAAAAGCACCTTCCTTTAATTAGCTATAATCTAGCATGGTTAGTGAAAACATTGCTATAATGTCTCTGGAAAATTTCACCATTTGAAGTCAATATGGTATCTGTGAAACCCATTTGCACTCCCTCAATTCCATCTTGAACATGGCTTCCAAAATAATTTCTAAAACAAAGCTTTTTTCATATTACTGTCTTGCTTAGGACTGCACAAATGCTCCTTTCTTCATATAAACTAAATCAAATTCAACCTGGCAACCAAGGTCTTCTATTAATAGGCCCCTCTTTGCCTTTTCAACATCATCTCTCTAGGGAAAAATCTCTTCTAATTAAATCCTTATTGGCCCCCACCTCCCCCACCCCCACCATGAGTCTGAATCCTACCCTTAATTCAAAGTCTATTTCAAGATTCCTGTTTTCCACCAAAAGCCTTCCCTAAATCATCTTTACCCCCATAATAACCTTCCCTTTAAATTGCTGCTCCTTAAACTGTGTTCAATATAATCACAAACCACAATTTCAAAGGATTCATCATGAAATATAAAGAATTAGGAACTTTGATTAGTGTAATGATCCAATTACAATTCTAGGTGACTAATCTTGAAGCAAAGTACCTACTTCCTGATAGAGAGGTGAAGGACTTAGAGCCCAGGGTGAGACACGTTTTTTTTTTTTGGACCTGGGCAGTGTGGAAATTTGTTTTGCTTGACTATACATGTTTGTAATGAGGATTTTGTTTTTCTTTCATTCTCCACTGGTTTGTGTGTGTGTGTGTGTGTTGTGGGGAGGGTTGTAATGGGAGGGAGATAGGGATTTTTGTTGATTGAAAAAAATATATAATTAAAAATATTATCTCATTTTATCCTCACAACAACTCTGTTTGTTGTATCCAACAAACTGTATGTCTTATGAGATCTGCAGGGATCTCACTTTTTTCCCCAGGGATATGGGTGGGACAAAAATAATATTTCATGTTTAACTCTGGAACTTGTAGCTATCCTCGGTTTATTGTGGGATGTTTTGAATAATCATAATTATGTACAATCCTGCTGTAACTTGACATATGTGTTCACAAGAAGCACAACACTAGGCAAATTGATGGAACTAAAAACCCCAGAGCTTATGAGAAAAATGGGGTTAGGGACACCAAAACTTTTGTCAGTGACACATCAAAAAAAGGATAGTACCCCAATAAATTCAGCAAGTCTTATACATATTAGATGTTAAGAAACACATAAATATTACAATAGATACCATATTGTTGTCCTAGCATAATATATATTGTTCTCCTGGCTTTGATGACTCATAAGTCTTCCCAAGTATCTCTGAAACTACCCCTTTCATCTTGTCTTATAGAACAATGTCCTATCATATTTATATACCATAACTTGTTCAACTATTCCCTAATTCCCCCTCAGATTTCCATTCTTTGCCACCTCAGTTTTCCTGTAGAGTGAAATGTACTTCTGTATCCGATTATGTGTATATGTGTGCACGTGTACATGAGCATGGATTCTTCTATCCTATAACCAGTTAGGATGAGAGTGAGTTTTAAGTGTCAGGACAACTACCTTTCTCTCCCTGCTCCTTTTTGTACAGACATCTACTTGTACAGCCTGATTATGTGTAATAACCTTCCCTAATTTTCCTTTCCCTTCCCCATCCCCAATTTATTCCCCTTCACTTCTCTTTCTCCTCCTCTCTTAAGATCATTAAGACATAACAGACCCAAACCAGGCCTTCTGCCTAATTAGATTCCCTCTATGACCTCCAATACTGACAGAATTCAACAGGATACATGTGTCATCATCCTGCATTAGAATGTAAGCAATTTATCTTTATTTCCCTGTGACTGTTTATTCAGGTTTACTTTTTTATGTTTCTCTTAACTCATGTTTGAACTTCAAAGTTTCTTCCCAGCTCTGATCTTTTCATCAGAAATGCTTGCATGTCTTTTATTTCATTAAAGATCCATTTTCCCCCTCTATTTTATTCAATTTTGCTGGGTAAGTTATTCTTGGCTGTAAGCCTATATATCCTTCACCTTCTAGAATATCATATTCCAAGCTCTCTACTCCTTAATGGCTGCGGCTGCTAAATCATATATGATCCTAACTGCGGCTCCTCTTTACTTGAATTCTTTCTTTGCTACTTGATGTAGTTTTTTTCCTTTGACCTAGGAGCTCTAGATTTCTGCTATAATGTTCTTGAGGGGCTAAATCCCGGGATTTCTTTCAGGCGGCAACTGACAGATTCCTTCTATTTCTACTCTTTCCTCTGGTTCTAAGATATCAAGGCAGTTTTCTTTTAAAATTTATTAAAATAATGTTGAAGCTCTTTTTTCAGCCATGGCATTCAGGTAGTCTAATGATTTTTTCTCCTTGATCTGTTTTTGAGGTCCATTTGTTTTTGTTTTTGCTATGATTTCAGAGCATATTCATACTTTATATTTTATTCTATTTTTTTCAGTCCTTTGACTTCATTTTAATATTTTTATTTGTTTTATGGAGTTACTGGGCTTCTATTTATTCCATTATAATTTTTAGAGAGTTTGTTGTTTGAGCAAGGTTTTGTACTTCATGCCAAGTTAATTCCATTTCCATTTATTTCTGCCATAACTCTTATTTCTTTTGCATTTTCCCCTAGTACTCTCATTTCATTTATAAAAACATTTTAAACTCGTAAAAAAGAAAAATTCTTGCATTTCTTCCAAGAATTCCAGTTGAATTCATGTCCAAGCTGTGTTTTTCCTTTAAGGCTTTGGCTCATGCAAAAAATAACAAGAATGGTAGTGTTGCTGAATTGGGAGTTGTGTGAAAGTTGGTAATGCATAAGAAAACTGTAAAGGTAAGAAGGCACTAGATCTTGAAAGGCTTTAAAAGACAGAGGACTGAATATTTGATCCTAGAGGTAATATGGAAGCACTGGAGTTTATTGGGAAAGGGATGCTATGGTCAGACCTGCACTTAGGAAGATCACTTTTGCATATGTGTATAGAGTAGATTAGAGTCTACCATGTCTTCTTACATTTTTCTTTGAAATATCTACAACTGAGTCTTTGGAGTTTGTGGTGTTCCAAGATTTTTAATCGAATTTGTATCTATTTTCAAGATGAGCTGGGCTGGCCATGCTTTATTCCCCTGCTAGCTGTTCCGATTCTCTGGATTTCACCATCATAACTCAGCTGCCTTAGCACTCTGGAATATCCCTTTGCCAAGCCAGTCTCTTTTTCCCAATTTTTTTTTTTTTTGGTGAGGCAATTGGGGTTAAGTGACTATGTGTCTGAGGTCACATTTGAACTCAGATCCTTCTGAATCCAGGGCTGGTGCTCTATCCACTGTGCCACCTAGCTGCCCCCTTTTTCCCAATTATTAAGTTCCTTCAGAGGGCTTCCACTTTGGGGGCAAGTCACAGGTTTCCTTCCCCTCCAGGAAGCCATTATTTAATTTTGCCACCATTCCCCTTGTGCAGGTACCTTCTTTCCTCCCCCTCCCCACTTTTCAGCTCCCTTTTATGTGTTGTCTTTCCCCATTAGAATAAAAGCTCCTTAGGGGCAGGGACTGTCATTCTTTTTGCTTGTATTAGTATCTCCAGTGCCTGACCCATAGTAAATGCTTACTTAATAATAAACACTTCTTACTTCACTCTGCCTTATGTGCCTGTATGTGGCCTATTAGGAAATTCAACTGCAAGTCATTACAGATTTTTAATCTCTTTAGTTTCTTCTTTATTGATTATTAGGCCAATCTCTTTTGAACAATCAAGGATCCCACTGGAAAGCAGCCAGACTTTCTGGAACTTGTAATCAGTACAATATCACCCACAAAGAGATTATGTGGAAGTACAATATCACCCACAAAAAGGGATTATGTGGAAGACCTAGCTTGAATCTTTTTTCCACTTGGACGCTGGTCATGTCATTCCCTGGGACAATGGTAAACACCTAAATAGAGCAGAAATAGTACTTAGGAAGACAAGAACAATGGATGGACAAGATTCCTGATGAAAACCTATGAACAAATACCTAGCTGCTTTATGCTTCACTTGAAAATAATCAGTCATTGTTTGGTCAATTATCTCTGTGGTTGTATTTTTTTTTTATAATTTATTTTTAGTTTTCAACATTCACTTCCATAAGATTTTGAGTTTTAAATTTTCTCTCCCTCCCTCTCCTCTTCCCCCCCAAGATGGCATGCAAGCTGATATAGGTTCTACTCATATATTCATATTAAATATTTTCACATTAGTCTTGATATAAAGAAGAATTAGAATTAATGGGATGAACTTCTGTGGTTATGTTCTCCAAAGAATCTTGTATGATCTTAATATATGCATGAAAGACTCCTTGATGAAAGAGATTTAAAGAAATCATTTTGCTCTACCGAGTCCTAATCTGCAAACAATAAACACAGCAGGATCTTGTATGCTCTGGACCTTGCAGCAAACTGTTTAACTGCAAAGGTAAGGTTTTTAGAATAATGTTTGCAAAAGCCTGCTATACCCTTTCTCATGTTTCCACTGAGAATACCCTGGATACATTTTATATAGATGAAAAAATGGGCACATAAGCTAGTAGGTACTGGTATTCACTGGATCCTTTTGGGGTAGTATTATTTTATCCATAATTTTTCCCCAATATTTTGTCATCTTATCCTGAGATATCTTGCAAAGCAATACCTCAATGCTTTCAAGACTGTCACCTCCAGCACAGATTTCCTCTATGTACCTGGTCTTAACCACCTCTCCTTAATCTACCTTCTCAAGCATCATCTCTACTTATTTCCTTTGGCACTTCGGTGTATGAGGTATTAAAATTAAAAAGTGGTAGCCCTTTAAAGTGAAAAATTTGCTCTATTTTGTCTATTTGTTGTTCCCCTGGTGTGGGAGGTATGGTGAGATAGTCTGGTTTATCTGAAAAAAGATTTTAGTGGGCTACAAGATCAATGAGTCAACCAGGGTGAGGTGACAGCCAAAAAAGCTAATACTACATCAAGCCACACTAAAAGGAACTATTTACAGTAATAAGGAGGTGACAGTCCTGATACACTCCACCCTATCTGGAATAAAATGTTCATATCTACAGACCACAACAGCAAGGATATTAATAAGGTGGAGAACATCCAGAGAAGGCTAACCAAGATGGTAAAAAAGGATTTGAGTCTGTGAAATATGAGGAACAACCAAAGGAAACGGGGATATTTTGTGGAGGGGAACAAAAAGAAAACTGGAGCGTGGAGGAAGACGATGGTTCAAGTACATGAAGGCAAAGTAGAACCAAGAGAACTAAAAAAGTACACACACACACACTGTGCAATGGCTACAACATAAATAAAAGGAAAAATGAAATAGAATGGAATGCTGTGTAATCATAACAACCAATCCTGACTGCAGAGAAGAGATTAAAATGTACCTGTCTAGCCTAGCCATACCAGATCTAAAACTATATTATAAAGCAGCAATCATCAAAACTATTTGGTACTGACTAAGAAATAGAGTGGTGGATCACTGGAAATAGATTAGATACACAACACACAGTAGTAAATGACTACAAAAATCTACTGTTTGATAAACCCAAAGACTCCAGTTTCTGGAACAAGAACTCATTATTCTATAAAAAGTGCTGGGAAAATTGGAAAATAGTATGGCAGAGACTAGGTACAGACCAACATCTCATACCATAAACCAAAATAAGGTCCAAATGGGTACATGATTTAGGCATAAAGAATGATACCATAAACAAATTAGGAGAGCAAGGAATAGGGCTACCTGTCATACCAAAAGCATGGAGAATGGAAGAATTTATGACCAAATGAGATAGAGAACATTATGAAATGCAAAATGGATTTTGATTACATTAAATTAGATAGGTTTTGCACTAACAAAACCGATGCAACCAAGATCAGAAGGAAAGCAGAAAGATGGGAAAAAAAGTTTATAGCAAATATTTCTGATAAAGGCCTCATTCTCAAATATACAGAGAACTAAGTCAAATTTACAAGAATACGAGTCATTCCCCAACTGATAAATGGTCAAAGGATATGAATAGGCAGTTTTCAGATGAAGAAATTAAAGCTATCTATAATCATATGAAAAATGCTCTAAATCACTATTGATTAGAGAAATGCAAATCAAAACAACTCTGAGGTACCACATCACACCTATCAGATTGGCTAACATGATAAAACAGGAAAATGATAAATGTTGGAGAAGATGTGGGAAAATTTGAACACTAATACACTGTTGGTAGAGTCATGAACTGATCCAACCATTCTGAGAGCAATTTGGACCTATGCCCAAAGGGCTATAAAACTGTACATACCCTTTGATCCAACAATACCACTACTAGGTTTACATCCCAAAGAGATCGTTAAAAAAAGGAAAAGGATTTACATTTACAAAAATATTTAGAGCAGTTCTTTTTGTGGTGGCAAAGAACTGGAAATTGAGGGAATACTCATCAATCAGGGAATAGCTGAACAAGTTGTGGTATATGAATGTAATGGAATACTACTGTGCATAAGAAATGATGAGCAGGCAGTTTTCAGAAAAACCCGGACTTACATAAATCGATGCTGAGTGAAGTAAGCAGAACCAGAACATTATACACAGTAACAGTAACACTGAGATGATCAGCTATGATTGACTTAGCTCTTCTCAGCAATACAACGACCCAAGACAATTCCAAAAGACTCATGACAGAAAATGCTATCCATATCCTTATGGAGTCTGAATGTAGATTGAAGCATATTAACTTTTTTAAAAATTTTTTTGTGGCTTTTCCTTTTTGTTCTGTTTCTTCTTTCACAACATGACTAATGTGGAAATATGTTTCCATGACTGCACAAACACAACCTATATCAGATTTGCTTGCCATCTTGGCAGGGCAAGGGGTAAGGTAAGGAGGGAGAAAAATGTGGAACTCAAAATCTTATAAAAATGAATACTGAAAAGTGTCTTTACATGTAATTGGAAAAAATAAAATATTATTTGCCAAAAAAAAAAGACAGAGAGAGAAACAAATGTACATTCCTTTGGCTGTGGAATGTTACATATGCTATCAGAGGTCACACATGATGTCAGTTATTTTTGTTTAACTGATTGCTTTTTCTTTGTTACAGGGGAAGGCTCTTGGCAGGAGGGGGATGAGGAAAAAGAAAGAAGGTTTTATCTGAAATTGACTGTAATGATAAAATATTGATACCCTTTAAAAAAGGTGATCAAGACAAAGTCAACTAATAAAACTCAAATAAAAAGTACATGAGGGATATCATATAGAAGAATTAGCCTTGTTTGGTTTGGTCCCAGGGAGAAGAACAAGGAGCAATAAGCAGATGTTGAAAATAATCCAACTTGGGCTTGAAGTCACGGAAAATTTCCTAGCAATCAGAGCTATCCAAAAATTCAATGGGCTGCCAGTGGAGCATTCTCCCCCATTGGAGGACTTTAAGCAAACCCTAGATCAGAGGCTCTTAACAGCAGGAGCACGTTAAATTTTCTTTGTAATCTTATGTATTTTATGCGTTTAAAAACATTCTGAGAAGGGATCTACTGGATTCATTAGACTGAACAAAGGACCCATGACACAAAGAAAGTTAAGAACCCTTGCCCTAGGTGATCATTTATCCACTCCGTTGTACGAGGGATTCTTTTGGGGGGGAGGGGAAGGTAAGGTTTGATCTATGTCCCTTGAAATCCTTTTACAATTCTAAAATTCTATGACTCATCTCTAAATGTTCTTAAGATGACATGGATCATTTTGGGTCTCATTCCAAGTTTTCTTTAGATTTGTTTTCACTTTCATTGCTTTTCACTGTTTTATAAGGCAACGTTAATTGTAATAATTCAACATCTTCCTCCACAGAGTTTTACAAATGAGTGAATTCTATACCAAAGTTATCCTTGGCTGTCTACCATCTCTCTCTACTTGGGAAGATCAAGCATTGCTTGCAATGGGCAATTCTGGGTTCTTTAGAGCCCTCCTAATGGCAATGGTTTTTAATCTGTTAAATTTTTGTAGAAATCATGACTATTAAGGACAATAGCTTTTTCTCTTTCCATTTCCTACTTTTAGGAATCAACAGCTAATTTGATGTTGAAGTGATTACAACTGTTCATAGTGTTTTCTCAACATATTTTCACCCATTCTTCAAGGGTCAGCTCAAGTCCCATCCCCTATGTAATATGTTTCTGGTAAGTGAGAAAATTTATTAAATGATTCAAAGCCCACTACTACTCATGTGCACCATGAAGGTCAAAGACAGAAGAATTTCAAACATATCAAAATACATACAAAAGAGATTTCATGGAAAAAAAAATAGCAAAGAAAGTAGGTTCATATTAACTGAAAAACTGTTGAAATTGTGATATATGAATGTAACATATTACTATTATACTGTAAGAAAAGACAAATATGAAGAATTCAGAGAATAGGAAAACTTACATGAATTTATGTACTGTGATGAAAGCAGAAATCAAAAGAATAATATACATGATGCCTACAATAATGTAAGTGAAAACAACACTAAAAGGCAGATTGAGTTGATGATGGAATAAGTTAATATAAGTCTTCAGATTCTGCGATACTACCTTATAAGAACATCCACCTTACGAAAAAGTTATGATAAACGGCCTAGAATGGAAAACAGAACTGACCTAGACGAAACCAAATTTTATCATATGAGCAAAAGCCACTGATGTGCTAGGATAATGTAGACAGTACCTAGAAATTCACTGTACTATATAATGGAATCTAATCTGTACTTTTATATTCTTTGTCCTGTCTTTCTTTCAAATCTT
Source organism: Vombatus ursinus (assembly GCF_900497805.2). Classification (NCBI taxonomy): domain Eukaryota; kingdom Metazoa; phylum Chordata; class Mammalia; order Diprotodontia; family Vombatidae; genus Vombatus; species Vombatus ursinus. Next base: position 1,608,479 of record NW_020954626.1, read on the forward strand.
CCCATGGTACCTAATGTACTAAATGAATTCTAAGGGGAAAAAAGCATATATCATAGTCTTCATTTTTTAACTGATTTTTTAATTACAAAAAAATCTAAAAATTTCATTTTGGGTTATGGAACATTATAGTCTACAAGAAGCATTATGTGAGAGAACAAGACTTGCCTTCTGTAAAGTATATATCTAGGCTAACACCTGGGAGAATATTTTATGCTAGTCCCTACTTAATATTTACTGAATTGAACTGAAATGTTTTAGAAATAATAAAGTCCCTGTTTTTAAGGAACTTCTAACCTAATACAAGAAACAAGACACAATAAATAAAATATATATATATGATTATGGTAAATTCAAACATGTTGAGTGGGTTAGGATCTTTCTAAAATGGATGAGGTTAAAGGCTTTTCAATTTTCTGTGACTTTTAAAATAATAAGCCACATTCCTGTCTTGTTAAATTCTTGCACAAAATATGGTAACAAAGTTTTTAATTTTCCTTCTTTGCTGGAGGGAAATTATAGAAGGCAGAAGAGTGGATTAGGAAAAGACTTTGCTGACCCCAACCTTTCTTTTAATCCACAAAATAAGCAAAAGATACAAGTATCGTCTCAAAGTAGGACTGATCATAAAATGCTCTAAAATAGGCATAGAATTATATATCTAAAAGATGGACAAGACCATATAATCCAATCCCCTCATTTTACAAA
>NW_020954626.1:1609216-1609515 GCF_900497805.2 Vombatus ursinus
TGAGGAAACAAAAAAGGGGAAACAAGATTTTAATCCTGTTCTTCCAAACTACAAATTTTGCTCTCTTTCCNNNAAAAAAAAAAAAAAAGGGGAAACAAGATTTTAATCCTGTTCTTCCAAACTACAAATTTTGCTCTCTTTCCACACTGCAATGGGATTTTTCTGCCTAATTTATAGATTCATGAAATTTAAAAAAACTTGGAAGCTATGATTTTAATTATAAACAAAATATCACAGCATAATAAAATCTCAATTAACTATAATCTTGTCTAGAATCGTTTTTTGTTTTGTCTTGTTTT
>NW_020954626.1:1609562-1634759 GCF_900497805.2 Vombatus ursinus
GCTTTAGGCAATTGGGGTTAAGTAACTTGCCCAGGGTCACATAGCTATTGGGTGTCAAGTGTTTGGTCTGAGACCACATTCGAACTCAGGTCCTCCTGACTTCAGGTCCAGTGCTCTATCCACTGCACCACCTAGCTGTCCCTTGAATCCAGTTTTTAAGGCAAAGTATTGATTCAACAGAAAACAAGTTCATACAGGTACCTTACGCCAAAACAACAACAAAAAAAAACAAACCTAACTTCGAAGACACTACAGATTCAAACCCACGCTCCTACTTCTTAATGATTATCCAATAATCATTATATTCAGAAAGATTTCTCTGATATACTACTAAATCCAGAATAAAAGATTCAATTATTTAGGAAAATAAACTAATGTATTTTAGAAAGATTTCCAAAACATGACCAAACAAAAAGGGTTTTCTGTTTAGTCCTCAATTAAAATGAAAACTCAATCTCTTTTCCAAGAAAATGCTGGTTAATTAAGGTTTTACTATAATGAACATGTTGGATCTCAATGCCTGTCACAAAGGAATGTGCTGAGGAAAAATTATGCTACTTATATATTCACTGGTTTCAAGAAAAAAAAAGGAATATATATACCCAAAATTCATGGATTAAGCATATTATCCTGAGGAATAAAAATATTAAGCCCAAGATAGTCTAATAAATATCAAACCCAGTAGCTGTAGAAAACCCCTGGTAGTGACAAAGGTCAAGAGATAAAGGTATTAGCCTTCTTGCTACTTGTACTCTGAATTACAACTAGAGTTAAACAAGAGTTTAGATTTTCTATTTCTAAAATTATCTATGACTATCTATTAAGTTGGGAATCACAAAATCTAAATTCTGGTCCTCTAGCATATGTTAATATGCTGTGTGAAATAAGGCAGACAGCAGAATGAAGGCTCCTGGAGGGCAGAGTTACTTTTGTCTGGTGTCCCCAGTGCATTCTAACAGTACCTTAAAACATAGTGGCTGCTTAATAAATACTTGTGGAACTGAATCCATCTGTCTGAGCTTCAATTTCTTCATTTAAATGGTTGAATTAGAGTTCTCCAAAGTTATTTCTAGTACTAAAATCCTATAATTCTGTAATTCTAGGAAGAGAAGAAACTTTCTCAAAGCTAATAGCCAGTGAGCCTAAATAAATGTATACTCTGGCCCACCCATCACCAAATTATGTGAATGGACTAAGTTTTATCAACAATATTCATTAATACCCACTTTTTCAGGTGCTCAGCGCTATAGGTAAATATGTAGTTTTCCTTTAAAAACTTAAAATCTAAAGAGTATGATTATAAGAAATTAATAACAACTTTGAAAAATTTAACAAATAAAATGTTAACTGCAATACTCAGGGCTCTAATCACATTGGAAGAAATTTCCCCATTTGAAGAAGCATAGGTCTCACCCACAAGTTGTTATCCCATTTCTGGTTTCCTTACTCCATATTCTCTTTCCCTCTTCTCCCTTTGCAGAGCCCCCTAAGTACAAGATTTCTGCATAGGGACTTAGAAAACTCTATGGACTGAAAAGTGATGAAACTAAACTCTGCATGTGTCTTTTTTTAAAAGTGTCTTGGAGCTAATGAAAGGGAATTGTGCTAAAATGGTGAAACTGACTTAAAGGGGTTCTAAGCTAAGAACTCATAGTTTTTCAATGGATCTGTCACCTCATTTGTATTTTCTCTATAAGTGAACAAAGTAACCCATCCATACCTTTTCAACACAGTGCAATTCCTACCTATCTTTTCCCATAGATTCAAGCCTTCTTCTCTAGGTCTTTTTTTTTTTAATTTTATGGTTATCAAGTATAATACTCAAACTATTCATCTTTTATCCCTACACTACTGCTTCATGACCACATCACACCTCTTTCATAGTCCTCATGGCATTTCATATTATAAATCATGGCTAGAAATAACTTCCTACACATTGAATTATTTTTAGACTTTTAAAATTACTTTTAAAAAACAAACATTGTTCATGTTTTAGACTAGACTAGGTTTAGATTAAACCACTTTTTACTCATGGGCAAAATCATTCTTTCTTGTAGAAGTGGGATCCAATGTACATCTCAAGGTAAATCAAACACATATTAACTAGATTCCACACTCAATCAAACACCAAGCTTTAAAATAAGTTCAGGCCAACCAAAATGAAATTGTGTACCTCAAACATATTAATAATTTGCCTTGCACTATTAAACTGTGCATACCCTTTGACCCAGCAATACTATTACTAAGTCTGTATTCCAAAGAGATCAAAGAAAAATGAAAAGGACCTATGTATACGAAAATATTTATAGGACCTCTTTTTGAAGTGGCAAAGAATTGGAAATTGAAGGGATGCCCATCAATTGGGGAAAGCCTGAACAAGTTGTGGCACAGGAATGTAAGAGAATACTATTGTACTGTAAGAAATGATAAGCAGGCAGATTTCAGAAAAAACTAGGAAGATTTACATGAACTGATGAAAAGGGAAGTGAGAAGAACCAGAACACTGCATACAATAAAAGCAATATTGTAAAGAGACTAACTGTGAATGACTTAGCTATTCTCAACAATACAATGATCCAAGACAATTATTCCAAAGGACTTACCATAAAAAATGCTATCCACCTGCAGAGAAAGAACCGGAGTCTGAATGCAGATTGAAGCATGCTTTTTAAACTTTATTTTTAGTCTGTTTTCTTTCACAACATGACTAAAAGGGAAATGTTTTGCATGACTGCACAAGTATAACCTATATCAAATTGCTTGCCTTCTCAAGGAGGGGGGAGCAGAGGGAGAGAGGGAATTCGGAACTCAAAATTTTGGGAAAATTAATATTAAAAATTATTTTATATGTCATTCAGAAAAATAAAATACTAAAAAAAGAATTTGCCTGGCACTATTTTATGTAATTCCTAAAAGAGGAAAAGCCAAATGTTTCCTATTGATGTAAAAGTAGAAGACTCAAGAATGTGACCTTTTTTTGTTTTGTATCTTAAGGCATTAACCCTATTAACATAATTATCCCCAAGATGCTTCAAAAATGCTTGCTGGATTGAATAGAATAGTACAGAATTTTAGAGCATGGATTAGAACTCACAGAACAGAGAACTAATTTAGTTACCACCTCAAAGATGATCAAAATTCTTAAAGTCTAGCATCACAAATACTATGTAATAGTTCAACGTGCTGTTTATTCTATTTAACTCCAAAGAAAACCAGAGGTTACTAAGAGCCTAATTTCAAAGGGTAGAGACACTTCAATATATATTGTGGGGCACAGAATAATTCTATTTCCCCTCCCGCTGCTTTCAACTCACATCCTTCCCCTACTTTCCATATCCTGTTTACTGCATTAAGATTTAAGTTTTCACCATAGGATAGAGGGGTGTGGGGATGATGGAGCATTTGGAAGTTGCCCTGGGTACCCTCTGGCATCCTCAGTTAACTCCCACTATAGTCCCTCTTACTGAAAGAGAATTTAAAATACCAACTTGGGTTTTGCCTTGCACTAATCACTATCCTAATAGAAGTAGCATGGATTAGTCTACCACACCCCCATCTATGCACATCATTGTGTCCTATATCAACATAAGATAAACATTAAAATATCTAAAAGATCTCTTTTATATAACTGTCTATGCAATCTAGACACACAAGTATAAGAAAGGTTTAGAGAAACTGTTGCAATTTTAACAGACTAAAAGAATTTAGGGAAGCAAATAAAACCTTTTGATCAAATTCTCTTGCAAATCATTTTAGTATGTGAAGATAAAGCAATTTAAGATTGAATAGTCAATTGACCTAACACAAAGTGTCTTCTATATTCTTGAAAAATAGACCACCCACAACTCTGATAAATCCTACAGAACTGGGAACAGTATTTAATGAAATACAGTATGCAAGCAATGTAGGTATAGCCATACTTTTAAAATTAAACTCATAAAACAGAAATAATTGTGTAACCATTTGCATTTACAAAAGGATTTTCTGCTTCAAAAAAGTTTTAAGTTACCAAAATTCCTTTAAATATGAAACTTCTGTAGTATAGATAAGCATTCCATTTACAGAAATTCTATTTATGTACATTTTTACCACACATCTACAATAGAAACCTTGCACAAGTTATTTAAAGGTAATCTTCCAGCTAATTATGGTCAATTCATTTGAAAAACCCTACCTTGGGTCTCTGGGCACAAATTATGTTAAACAGTATTACTCATAAAGTTTAAATACTTATGCACTTAACCCATGACAACTCTTGTCGTTCAAGAACAGTATCTGAATCTGTTTTCTCATTCATCTTTTTGAAATGGGTCTCAGACCAGATATGGAACAAGGTATATTGTGAAGGTCAACTGACATTTGCATAGCCAGAACAGAGGACAGGAAACAAGCTGAAGAAGATAGGAGAAAGGAATAATTTTTCCTTTAATTTAAATGAAAGGACTGAAAAAAGAAGCGCCTAACTTTCTCGTCATAGACAAAATAAGTATACGCACAAGGGCAATGACTTAAATGATTTTAAAAAACTTAAGTCTCCTTCAAATGTCTATTAAAGGGAAGAAAAACTTTAGAACTGCAGAAAAAAATAATTCAACTGCAGTACTCAAACCTCCCTTAAAATTTCTGAAGAAAAGTCACAGTACAGCATCTTTCATTCTTTGATCCCAAACTCCTCTACAAAAAATTGACAGTTACTGCGCCATTTTCCAGGAGAGGGGGGAAAAAATTAAGTCACATAGAGTTAGTGACTCGCCAGCGAGGAGACAGCAAATCAGAGCCCAAGTCTAAAACTTAGAGATTAGCAGGCTCCCACTCCCTCCGCCCCCAGCAGCGGGGCCCCCGCCCCTCCTCCGCCCCGATATGCTCCGGCACAGTCCAATCAGCTTTGAAGCCTGGGTGAGTGGAGCGAGAGCAAGTTTTGAGGGGGGATAAAGGGGGGAACCAGTCCTCCCGAAGCCCCCAGCTTCTTCACTTTTTCCGAATTCTCTTCCCGGCCTGACCCACTCGTCCTCATCCTCATTTTTAATCACAAAAATGCTTCCGTAATAACAGGTTAAACCGACACGGATTATCTCTCTGCCCTGACCACGGGAGTCTAGCAAACACCCCCCCCCCAAATTCCTTCTCCTGGCCCCGCGCGGCTCCCTCGGCGGCTGCCCGATGGCCGGGCTGCGTCCCCCGACGGCCCAAGCCCTCCGAGGTGGCCTTTTGGGGTCCGCGGTGCCGCCGACCCCGTCCCAGCTTGGCTTCGGGCTCCCCTCCCCCGTCCCCGGGGGATCGGTGCTCCGGGGGTAACGAGGGGGCCTCCTGAGTCCGGGGCCCCAGCGGGGGAGCTGTCAGTCGGGCCTCCCCACACGGGAGGGGGGAGGAGAAAGGAGGTGGGGGGGGACGCAAACAAAGAGGCCCCGCGGCGCCCGGGAGAGCGGGACCGAGGCCGCGCCCGCGCCCGCCGAACCCCAGCCGCCCTCATTCCCACGGCGGGGGCGCCGAGCTCGGAACCGGCCCGCCGGACGGAGAGGGAAGGAGGGCCAGAGGAGAGACAGGAATGGGTCCCGCCGAAGCCGGGGAGGGGGCGGCGGCCGCCACCATGTCTGCCCGCCCCTCCCCAGAAGCAGGGTGCCGGGCGGACAAAGCACGGCGGCGCGGGCGGACAGCCCCGACCACCCCCCGCCCCCCACCGACCCCCGCGGAATAAGCGGGGCCAGGAGCCCCGGAAACCCGGCGCCTTAATGCAATAAACAGGAAATCGCGGGGATGATCTGGGTTCCGGGGGAAGTGGAATTATTTTTTACCAGCGAAGAGATCAACTTCCACATCCGGTGGTAACAGGGCCCTGCACAGACCCGCACTGACCTGGAAAAGCTTCGGGAGCGGCGGCGGGGGAGCAGCGGGAGATGTTGCGGGGACCCGAGGCACCTGGTACCCGGCCGGGCTGACGCGGCCCCGCTATCAACAAAGCGCTTCAGAACCACCGGGCGCTATTTTCCGAAAATGCCGCGTCTGGTCGGCGCCCAAAATCCCCACCGAAAAGTCCCCCGTGCTTCTCGCGGAGGGACACATGGTGTGCGAGTGAGTCGAGCTCCCAGCATCCCTCCCTTCTCCCTGCCCTCGCTGAGCTCAACCTAACCTTCCCCCTCCCCCCTTTTTCTTTTTTGCTGCCCTCCCGGCTAGAGCTGCCTTTCCCGTACTCTAACCCCTGACCCCGCGGGAGAGAGAGGGGATGGCGGTTCTGATATTTAACCGAGGAGAGGAAATTACGCCATTTCAAGGTTTTCTGCTACACAAAGAAACCGGCGGAATGATCTGCTCGTGATAAATGCGAGTCCCGGCTGGTACTGCGCCTGCGTGCCGTGAGGGGGAGGTGGCTATTTGTCCATGTGGACGCTTGTCCCGAGCGCAGGCAGTTCCTGGTGCCTTCCCGCCTGTTTTTATTTTTCTATTAGTTGAAAAAAACAAACGACCAGCGGAGTTTCTCTGACCTTTATTTGCCTTTGATGGAACCCGGGATTCGTCTATGCCCCCATGTCCTGTGTGGTTGGAAGGGAAATGGGGGATGAAAACGTGCAAATCAGCTTAATAAGCTGGCCAACTGTGCCTAGTAGAATTCTGGGAGGCTTGGGGGGCAGGGAGGAGGGGTGTCGTGTTACTCTGAACAACCTAGGGGTTTTACTTAAAGCGACCATAGTTCTAACTTGCTAATGTGGGTCGGAGCCAGGGGGCAAAATAAAGAAAGGTATTTGCATCGTGACCGTATTTTACAAGACTGAGCATCCAGGATTGGCTCCTAACATGCTAAGACACTAAGAAATATGGGCTGAGAGGGTTCATCTCGGCCTCACGGATGTAAAAGAAGCAGCCTTTTCTTACCCCATACACGCCATAAACTTACCTTTGAGGCTTTTATCCTTATTTTTCCAAGACCGGTTGGGTGGTCTTGGTAAGAGGGCTTGAGTTCCAAGGTGTTGATCTCTGCTTCACTTAGTGGTTAGAAAATTCACCTTAAGGTCAAGATGACCTAGTTCAACACAGACTGACAAGCTGGCTGTGTGGCCCTGGGCAAGTCATTTAATCTCTTTCGTTGACAACTCTATACTAACTCATAACCTACTGGCTGTGTGTGTGTGACCCTGGGCTTAACACCTTAACACTTAACACCTAGTGCCTCCAGGCTACTTATAAATCGATGAACTGTTGCCAGTCTGAATTGGTTGAGGAGTTTTCTCACCAGGCTTAAGTATTTTAATTCACAAGGTAAAACAATTAAGTTAATTTCTGTTTGCAGCCTGCTGTCCCATTTGGAAAAGTGAAAAGTTGGCTTCTCAACTGATTGTTGTTTTCTGGCTGTAGGGTTCCATAAGCTGTTTGTATACCCTAGGCAAGATTTGAACATTGATGAAGGAGTACAGCATTTGAAAGTTGGCTGCCTTTGTCCTTTGGACCAGAGGCTTTGACCTTTCCGAGTAATAAAATGTACCTGATTTAAATACTTGTCATAGAAATCTGAATTTTCTGGCATTAAAATTTGTTGTTCAGTCCTGTGGGATTCTGTGACCCCATTTGAGATTTTCTTGGCAAAGATACTGGAGTGGTTTGCTATTTTTTCTCCAAGTCATTTTACCAATGAGGAATTGAGGCATGCAGGGTTAAGTGGCTTGCCCAAGGTCACACAGTTAGTAAATGTCTGAGGCTGGATTTGAACTCAGGAAGATGAGTCTTCCTGACAACAGGCCCAGCACTCTATCAACTATGCCACCTAGCTGCCTGGCATTAAAATATACACATTTATAAAAATTGTGCCCCCCTTCCTCCGTCTTCCCAATATTTTACAACCCAGGCAGCGTTGTCAGTAAGTGAGCATTTATTAAGAGCTTACTGTGTTGCAGGTATTGTGCTAAGCACTAGGAGTACATAGAATGACCAAAAGTCTCTGACTTCAGTGTGCACCTTCTAAAGGAAGAGACTACATGTAAATAATTAGATACATACAAGATATGTCCAGAGTGCATGGAAGGTAACCAGGGAAATGAAAGCCCTTGTAGACTGAAGGACCAAGAAAGGCTGTCTGCAAAAGTTGGAATTTAAACTGAGTCTTGGCATGGGCAGATCTTGGGAATGCACTGAGGGAGGATGTCCTGTTTGAGGGACTGCTTATAGGCCAGTATAACAGGATCATAGTGTTCTTGGAAAGGAGTAAAGTCTAAGAAGACTGGAAAGGTAAAAAGAGGCCAGGTTATAAAGAGCTTTACTTGCTAACCCTAGTCATTAAAGCATGTAAGTCAGTGCTGGTGGTATCAAAATAACAAACAGACCCAGTCACCACTGTCCTCAAGTAATTTACTTTCTATTCCTAAATCTGCTTATTTCTCCTTTTACAAAATTTATGTAATATGGACTTACCAAGTTCCTGTTTACCTTTTTTGAATTGACATACACAAAAACAAGTAAATTGTAATTTTAATTATGAGTGTTGGGTTTTTCCCCCACCATTTGAGATCTTTTAGCTAATAAGAGACTTAGCAGGTTTGCTCATTAACATTCACTTTTTTGTAACATGGTTTTTGAGAGAGTGCTTAGAGACATTTTTTCATTTAAAAATCTGAAGGGGCAAGAAGATATAAAGTTTCAGAACTAAAAATGTTTGTATTCAGTGCTCATAGGAAACAAGGAAAAGGATTAAATTAGCATTTGAATGAAAAAGTTTTAAAGAAAATGGAACAGTGAGTAACAAACCACAATTTTGCAACCTGGGTGTGGCTACCTTCCTGGAAACATTTTTTTTAAAATCTGCGAAAGATTTTTCTGAAATGAGCTAAATATCAACTGCTAAAAGTTCAAAAACTGACCAAGTGAAATGGCAAAACTACAAGTTATATGTTTATGTTTTCAGGCTTTGGTGAGCATATAATATAGTTAAATGGGATAGTACAGGGGAGAGGCTGAAGTTCTATGAAAGAAGTCCATGGCAGACTACATCATCAGGTAATGTGAAAGAAAAAACATTTTTATCACCTTTTATTAAAAATAAAGAGAAAATAAGCATTTATTAAACGCCTGCTGTGTGCCAAGCACTTCGATAAATGCTAAGCAAACAAAGATAAGTGGAAAGGATCAGAGATCTAGAATTGGAAAGGACCTCAGAGGCCATCTCGTCCAACTCTCTCAGGTTTGGAGAGGTTGAATGATTTGCTGAGGATCATACATCTAGTTTTTGGGGAGTCTTTTGAACCCGGGTCTTCTGATTCCAAGTCTGTTGTTCTCTCAAGGCCCAAGGTCACAAAGGTATTAAGTGACAAGCAGGATTTGAACTCAGCTCCAATGCAAGGGCTCCTCCCAATATGCCTCCCAGCTCTTATATGCCTATTAAATGGTCTATTCCCCACATTCTGTTGGGGGTGACATGTACATATATGTAAAAAATGGATAAGGTGATTTGGGAGGAAAGGTCCCAAGCACCTGTGGGATTTAGGAAAGGCCTTGTGTAGAGGTTGTACTCAAACTGAGTCTTAAAGGGGCCTGGGGACTCGGGCCAGAAGTGAGGAGGGAGTAAGGTCCAGGGATGGGAATGGTCAATGCAAAGGCACAGAGGTAAGAAATAGATTACTATTATTAATAATTGTCCTCTGTTCTTTATAAATGACAGTACATCTCTCATCAGCATTCCTTTGTCCTGGCCGTGCTCTGTGCCTGGAATCCATACCCACCTCACTTCCACCTTATAGAATCCTTCCTTCAAGACAAAGTTCAAGGACCTCATATTTGTAGCCGTTACCAATTCCTTGCCCCCTCCCTCAACTGCTAGTGCCCTCCTTTCCAACAGACTTGTAGTTAACTACTTTGTAGTTATTATGTATATAGATGAAGAAAGTGAAATCTGAGTATTTACATGTGTACTTCTTGTCTCCCCCTATTCCAATGTAAGCTTTCTAGTAGAGAGTTATATTCTTTGTAGCCCTTTGCATAGAGTAGGCACTTAATAAATATTTGCTCCAATCCTAGAACTCAGACCTCATCAGTACTGCCCCTGGGGCTCTTCTGATTGAAGGAAAAGGAGTTCCCAAAACTTCCATCAAAGGAGGGTCCCCAGGCCAGTCATTTACATCCCCCCCAATCTCTTTTTATTGTCCTTTTGTGTGTGGTCTTCCCCCATTAAATTGTAAGCTTCTGGAGGGCAAAGATGGCCCTTTCTCATTTTGTATCCCCAGTGTTTATTTAGCAGTTTCTAACACATAGCAGGCACGTAATGTTTATTGATGACTGAAATATACTCTCCACAGCATCTCTCACTAAACCTCCAAATCTAAAAAAGTTAGCCCAACAGATAAAACACAGTTGAATTTGGTACCAAAGGAACAAAGAGCTACATTTCATCTTCCAGTAATGTGAAGATGAAGGTCTTTCAGTATTTTAGTCTCTTTTTCTATATCTTGTATGTTTCTGTTCTTTTGTGTTTCTTTTCTTTTTTTTAATTTATGGAATAAAACAAGTATTTTCATAACAGTACAATTAAAAAAAAGATGATTTTACATGGAATTGCAAATCTACTATGCACAACTTGCTATTCCTTTCAAATATTACCTTGTAAATTTCCTTTTTTTTCCTCTTTTTACTGCCTCTTTGGGTTTCTATTTAATTATACGGCCCTGTCTGCCTCCTAGTATCTCTGTTTTAATTTTGTTTGCCTGACCACTTCAAAATCCACATCTTTGCCTTATATAACCAAAGCCTCTTGATATTGGTGGTACTATATTGGTGGTACTGTGAAAAATGCCCTGGCTCCGAAATCAGAGGAAGAGGAATTAAGTCCTGCTTCTGACTTAGTTTCTAGGTGACTTTGGGCAAATCACGTAGCCTCCCTGTATCTCAGTTTCCTCATCAAGCCTAAAATTTCCTTTTTTCATCTTCTACTTATTGCTTCTGATTCTGCCCTTTGGGGATAAACAGAACAAGTTGAATCTCCTTTCCACATTACAGCCCATTAAATACTTGAATATAACTATAATGTTTCCCCTGAGTCTTCTCTCCCTGCTAAACATCCCTAGGTCTTTCGACTCCTGATTGCTCTCTGCTGGATTCTCTTCAATATAGCAACATCTTTCTTAAATTGTGATACCTAGAAATAAAACACAATAGTCAATCAATTAACAAACATTTAATTAAGTACTACATACTAAGGACCATGCTAGGTGCCAGAGATACAGAAAGAAATACATACATATACTTATATATGTGTATATAAATATGTGTATGTATATGTGTTTGTGTGCAAAATTAAGAGCAAGAAAGATTACCTTCAGCCAAGAGAATCATGCCTGGAACACCTCCTTCCTTTTACCTGTTGACCTCCTTGGCTTCCTTTAAGTCCCAACTAAAATCCTATCTTCTACAGGAAGCATTCCCTAACCCTTTTTAATTCCAGTGCTTTCCCTCTTAATTATTTCCTAATCATCCTGTACTTAGTTTGCTTTGTGTATTTGCGTGTTGTCTCCCCCATTAGATATTCAGCTTCTTGAGAGACTATCTTTGCCTATTGTATCCCCAGGCCCTTAGGTGCTTTATAAATGTTGATTGACTTTGAAAGCCAGGGTTAGGTATACCTTATTTAGTTGGCTATGGAGTATCACTGACTACTCAGCGATCTCTTCAGCTTTCAAAGATTCAATTATCTATCAATTATCTACCCAGATGGCTTTTTTTGGGAGGGGAGGGGAAGGCAGGAGTAGATAGTTGACATTAAATGACTTGTCTAGGGTAATAATAGACAGCTAATAAGTAATAATAATAATAATAATAATAAGCTAATAAGGTAATAACAGCTAATAAGTGTCTAAAACCAAATTTGAACTCAGGTCCTCCCAATTCCAGGGCTGGTGCTTTAGCCACTTCACCATCTAGCTGCCTCTTACCCAAATGACCTCTAAGTCTACATATCTGTCAATCAACATGGCCAACCTCCAGCACTCCAGGAACTATGCTGGGCCCTGGAAATACAAAGTCAAAAGTGCAACTCCCAAAGAGTTTACATTTTGTTGTGCATGTAGCTATGTTCTGAATCCTCATACTAGCAGATTGTGTCCTAGAAAAAAAGGCATTTCTCCCTCAGGGTTCTGGGAAGCAATACTGAGGAGTTTCTTTCCCTAATACTATCAATTCAAGCTTCCATTCTAATGTATTCTCCCCTAGTATCAATCACTAATGATTAGTGCCCTAATATCGTTTAACCAGTTGACATCAGTTAGCATTTACAAAGGGATATTTACTGAGAAAATATTGGCAAGATATAAAATTGGCAAAAAATATATATTTCTATGGTATAATATGCAAAATATAAAATACTAGCAGAAATACAAACATTTCCTTCCTAACACTGGGACTAGGGGTGGGAAAACCTCTCTTTTGTACTTCTTCCTAGCAAGAATGGGCTAAAAGGAGGTTCTGCAAAGCATCCAGTTGTAGACTACCCATGGCCAAAGGATAAGTCACAGTCTCCCTGGCCTGGGTCAAAAGAAACTGATGTTCAGGACCCTCTCCCAGCATTAGACTCCTGCTCTTGGATTTCTGGCTCCAGTATTGGTTGTACTTCACTTAATATCCCTGAACTGGTTGTGGAAGACTCTGCCCCGAATTGCCATTTATAGACTCCTACCATAACCCCTCAACAACTTCTCCTGTGAGATTCAGTTAATCCATATTTATGATCCAGTCAGTATTCTGATTGCTGTTACCTACTGACTCCCAGAACATTCTTCCTCTCTCAGTGAGTTCATAATGTGGTTCATTCTTTCCACCCCCAACTCCCACCCTCATACTAGAGTATTTAAACATACACGCTACCTTCTAATTCTTCAATTTACTCATTTCCCACCATCACCCCACCTCAGCTATGTACAGAGATGGTCATACCTTTGATCTTGCTGTCACAAGTATTCTACTTCCGCGTTCGTGAACTCTGAAATTCATTTATGTGATCATAATGTTTATCATTCTTTCCTTATGCCACACAGCTTATAATAGTATTCTTTGTCCTCACCATGACCTTTAATCCCTCCATCCCTCAGTTCTTTTCCAGGCTGTAACTCCTGTACTGGCTATGCTCTCCTTTCTAACCTGTCTCCACTTCCTTCAATACTTAAATCCATTGTGCCCTAGCCCTGTCAGCAAATGTTTATTAAGCATCTACTACATGCCAACCACTATATTGAGTGCTAGGGATACAAAAATAGGCAAAAGACAGTCCCTGCCCGCAAGGAGCTTACAATCTAATGGTAATGATCTAAAGATCATGCCTTACCAAACCCCAACCTTGAATTATTCCCACTGAATGGGTGCAAACAAGACTGAATAAATGCAGCATGTCCCAGTACTCTCAGTGCCGTTTTAAGTTACTAAAGACTTGAGATACCCTGGATAAAATTATTTTGAAAATTTTAAAGCCAATAGCTTAAAGCTGCACCAAGACTTTAGAGATCCCCTGAATAAACTTATTTGAAAACTTCAAAATATCACATAAATGTCAGTTATTATTTATGTAACATCTTAAGCACGTGACAATAATTCTGTAAGGTAGATAATGTAAGTATTATCACATCAACTTTAAAGAAAAGTGACAAAACTGAGTTAATTGACTTGTTCCCTTCACAACTGCTAAGAGCCTGAGCCAGGATTTAAACCAGTTTTCTGACTCTAAATTCAGGACGCTTTCCACCGAAGTCTGACTCTAACCTATCTTTCCAGGTTTATTCACATTATTTCATTACATACAATCAATACTCCAGCCAAATTGGATCACTGTTTTCTATTTGTACTCCAGCATTCATACAAATTCTCTTCCTATTCCTTCCCCAGTTCTCTCTGAAATTCCTTGCTTTCATTAATGGCCTTGTCTGCTACTTCCTTAAAGAACATAGGCTTAAAGCAGAAAACACTCAGATGTCAACTAGTTCAAGGACATTGAAGCCATGAGGGGTTGAGTGATTTCTGTAAATTCACATAGGTAATGATTGACAGAGCCAGGATTCAAACCCAGGTCCTCTGAGTCAAAATACAACACTCATTGCCTTCCCTCATACTTTCACTGAAAGAAATCTTTCCCTTTTCAAATAGTCTCCTAGCATTTTGTCTTAATTTCTTCTTTGTCTTTATCTCATGTTACCTTTTATTATGCTTATTTTGAGGCAGTCAAGTTTTAGTGACTTCCCTAGGGTAATACAGCTAGTAAGTGACTGAGGTTGAATTTGAACTCAGGTTCTCCTGACTCCAGGGCTGGTGCTCTATCCACTTTGCCACCTAGCTAACCCAAACTTATTTGTAAGCATTTTATTACTTTGTAAGCTCTTTGGGGCAGGAACTGTGCCGTTTTTCATCTTTGTATTCCCAGGGCCCAGTACTGTGCCTCATACATAGTAGGAATTTAAAATGTTTGTTAGTTGAAGTCCTGCTTTGGTTCGCATCACCTTAATACTCATCCTTTTTCATACTTGGAAACACAAAGTGTTTCCACACAAAGTGACTTGTTTATTTAAACTGATTTCTCTCATTTTAGTAGGAGTCATAAATGCCAAACTGAAAGACGTTACTATTGAAATTAGCTATAGAATCTCTAGAGAATTGCCTACATACTTACTCCTAATGAGTTTATGTATGAGGAAGCTGGGTGGTGCAGTGGATAGAGAACTAGACTTATCCGCAGGAAGAGCTAGGTTCAAACCTGCCTCAGACCCTTACTACTCATGTGACCCTAGACAAGTCATTTAACCTCTGACTCAATTTCCTCATCTGTAAAATGTAAGTAAATAATAGCACCACCCTGGAGTCAAGAGGACCCAAGTTCAAATCCATCCTCAGACAATTGAAGTTTACTAGCTCTGTGATCCTGGGCAAGTCACTTAACCCTGATTGCCTCAAAAATGAATGAATGAATAAATAAATAAATAACCGTACCTTCCTCCCAGGGTTATTGTGAAGACAAAATGAAATATTTGTAAAGTGTTTTGCAAATCTTAAAATGTTATATAAGTCATTTCCCAATAGTCAGAAGAAATGAACAAACAGTTCTCAAAAGAGCTGCAATATATTCACAATCACATGGAAAAAATGCTCCAAATTACTAGTGATGAGAGAAATGCAAATCAAAACAACACTTTATTTTTACCTCACACACAATACATTGTTGGTGGAACTGTGGAATGGTACAACCAGTTTGACACGCAGTTTGGAATTATGCAAATAAAATGATTAAAATGTCTATCCCTTTGAACCAAAGACTCCATTACTGGGCTTATACCCCAAAAAGAATTTTTTGTGGTAGCAAAGAACTGGAAACATTCTCTTAAGAATGGCGAAACTAATTATGGTACATGACTGCAATGGAATATTCCTGTGGTATAAGAAATTATATTTGTGAGAAATACAGAGAACCACAGAAAGATCTATAGGAACTGATGCAGAGCTAAATAAGTGGGCCACGAAAGCAATGTATGCTTTAACCACAACAATGCAAATGGAAAGAATGGCACTAAAAAATCAAAAGTAAATGTAACAAAATTATCAAGATCAAACAGAACTCAAATGAAGAGATGTAAGACATCACTCCCAACCTCCCCATTCGTGGGGGTATTGATCAGTTATGTTGATTTTTTTTCCTCCCAAAAATACTTTTTGTCATATGAGATAGCTCTCTGGGAGGGGAAAGGGAAGAGATACTTGGGATAACTAGTGATGTAAGAAACAGAAAAATATCAATAAAACATTATTAAAGTGCTGTAAAAATGCTATTATTATTACCTGCTAATAACTTACATGTGTAAGTATTTACATACTTCTCTCTACTATAGGATTTAAGAGCAATGGACACTGAAGTTAGATTAAACTCAGGTGAGTTCAATAGGTTAAATTAAAATTTTGGAAAAAGTAAACTCAGAAATTTCTCCTAAGGGCCACCTCACTCTCTCTGAAAAATGCTGCCTTTTCCTTAAAAGATCAAAGGGGAAACTCAAGCAATATTTATACCTATGGATAGATTAGTTCCTGTTATTGTTCTTGAGAGAGTCAAAAACAGCTAGCAGCTATAACAATTTTATTAGTTTGAGCTGTGAAACACAATAGATGCACTTGAGCAGCTGTAGTTTTCGAGTTAGCACCTTATGCAGAAAGCTTAGTGAGGGTGAGATAATTCGCATTAGGCAAATACATTATCCCAGAACCTAACATAAATTTACCTGACAGGATTTGGGCAGAGGACATCTCTCAAAACAAACAAAAAAATCCAAAACCTTTAGCTGAACCACATGGGGCTAATAAATAAAATTGGCCCCTGAAATGGTCATGTTTTTGAGTGACTGCCTAATTTTAGTTTTAGCTACCTGTAAAGTGACATGTACTGAACCAATGATTCCTCCCAAATAAGGAAGCCCATGCAGAGCAGCTCTCTGAAATTTAAAGTCTTAAGAGAATTGCCTAGAGCACTGAGAGAGAACTGTCTTGCCCATGATCACATAGCTAGTATGTGTCAGAAGCAGGATTTGAACTCGGGTCTTCCTGACTCTCAGCCCCAGCTCTCTATTCACTATGCCACACCACTTCTTTGAGCTGAAAGAAAACCAAATACTGAGGCCAAGGATTTATGCTTCAACTTCAAGCAGGTAACCAAGAGGTTCATCTCATTTGTAAAAGCAGTGATTCCCAATTCTGGGTTTCACACCACATAGTTCCATGGTTGCCTGCCACCTATTGTGCTTTCTCTCTACCCCTTTTGTGGATACATCTAGTTGTTTTTGTTTTAGGAAAGAAGGTTAGAAGTAATAGTCTAAAGAGGAACCGCCAGGTGATGGGGGAATGCTATTTGCAGCATTGAACTTAAAAGCTAAAATTGGAAGTGAAAATTGGAGTGGGGAATCTGTGGACTGCAGAGCCACTTTATAGAAACTCTGGTTCTCCTACTTAGATGCTCGATTTGTGGTCTGCAGCAACTGCTACTTTTTTTTATGCTGCTAAAGGCAAGTTCCTGCTACTGTCCTTTCCCTTGGCTGCCTCCAACATCCTGGGGATCCCAAATGTCCTTCAGAAGGTAAACTGAACCTTGGGGCATCAATGCTGTGCTAGCCACAAACCTGCCCTGGATTCCAAATGGCTCTCTCTCTCTCTCAGCCATCAAAACACCTACCTACTTATAACGGAAAACAAAAAGACCAAGGATCAGATCCTATTTCTTGAGGATCAAATGGCCTCAGAAGGGAAAAAATGCCTCAGGGTCTTTCCCCTTTCTTCATGGTCTCTCAAGAAGGTTACTTATCATACCAACAGAGGTACATCTTCTTCAGATATGAGACTGGTGGAAATCGTTGATGCCTTTTAAATGACTCCAGTCATTTAATCACTTGAGCCAAAGAACCTCCCATTCATCATGGGGTCAACTGACAGAACTGGTTGCACACTGTCTATGCAAAGTTCTAAGATCTTTCCAAAACACTTCACATGCTATCACAGCTATTCTGGAAACAGGATCTCCAGTCTCTCCAGTGGAGAAACTTTATCCCAGGTGCTCTGAGCGTGGTTTTTTTTTTTTTTTTTTTAAAGAATTGACCACTCTTAAATGACTGGTCTGTTGTTTGTGTCAGACTCTGCATAACCCCATTTGGGATTTTCTTGGCAAAGATACTAGAGTGATTTGTCATTTCCTTCTCCAGCTCATTTTACAGATGAGGAACTAAAGCAAACAGGGTTAAGTGATTTGCCCAGGTTCACACAGCTTGTAAGTCTCTGAGGCCAGATTTGAACTCAAGAAGATATCGTTCTTGACTTCAGCTCCAGTACTCTATCCACTGTGCCACCTAGCTGCCCCTTGGCAACTTTTTGTAAAAGCACTTTTATAAGTGTAAAACCTCCTCTGGGCTCCCTCTTCCAACTTATATTTATGCTGGTAGGTTGATTCCTTAGTGGGAAGCTGTATACTTCTTCAGAGTTCTAGAATCTGTTCCTAAAGGAATGAGGATTTCACCCATCCAGTATGTCTCCCATAGATTGTCAATCAACTAGCTAGACCTAATTAGCTTTTAGAAAAGATAGTCTGATTTTTTCAGCCAGTCACAACATATTTCCTGTCATGCATGTGTGTGTGTGTGTGTGTGTGTGTGTGTGTGTGTGTGTGTGTGTGTACTCCCCTAATTAAGGTCTTGTTTTGTACATTGTTTATACAACTGATTAATTCAATCGAGAAATCTAGGCTTTTTCTGTTTTCATTTCTCCTATATATGACCCTCTTACTCTTTTACATCCCTATTCCTTTATTATTATTCAAGACCTTTCACTAATTTAGTCTTCTCCCAAAACTTAATTAATGAGACTCCACTGTATCTAAAATGGTATCCAAAAATCTTGAAGAACTTAGAGTAGCAGTGAGAAAAAGGGAAATGAGGGAGGCACTATCAGGAGAAATAAAGAGAAAAGAAAGGTAAAGCTGCACAGCAAATTGGGAGAGGCAAGTGATAGGGAGAAGTAGGAAAGCATAAAGTAAAAATAACAGAATAGAAAGGCTAAGGAAGAGGACTAAGATTGAGGAATAAACTGAGGCCGATGGATGCTGAAATAATTTGTTAGACCACATGAGTATGTAATTAATGCATTCCTGAAAAGTCTTGTATATACTGAATCATTTTAAATGTCAAAAGACTAGTCAGGAATATTATTGTGAATCTTTATGTAAAACAAATCATTCTTTTGTAATGTGAACAGTTTGGGAGGGATTAAATTTAAATATTTTCATATATTGAGATAGCTTTGCCAAAGTTAAGATATAAAAAATAATATATGAAGTTGAAAAAAAAGCATAAAAGTATCTTTAAAATAAGGAAGAGAATGGGAATGAGGATGTGCCAGGATGGGGATGTCAGTGACTATGTCATCATTTTATAATTTTGTCTAGCCCTAGAGACATTCCTAAGGGACTAAGATTATCATTATCCCTAATGGCTAAAGGAAGTGGGTGGCATCTAAAATTTTTCCATGCTTAATTTTTTAGACTCCAGTCAACAAGAGTTATTAAATACCATGTGCCAAGCCTTATACTGTGGGCTGGGTATACAAATACAAAAATGAGAACCGTATCTGCCCTGAAGGAGCTTACAATCTACTGGGGATACATGTGCAGATATTGATAGAGATGATGAAGTTCATTGGACTGGGCGGGGCAGGGGGTGGATGGGAGTGGGGGAAGGGGTAGATATGAGTTGCTTTGCTTTGGTTTTTTTTTTTAACATAGTTTGAAATGCCTTGAGGCCATTTTTGATGAAGCTGTCCATCATAGAATTGGGGTTGCTAGAACAGCCTCCTTGTACATTATTCCCTTTCCCAAATTCTATGGTCCAATCAGTCTGACTCTCTTTATATTCCTCACACACTGAGCTGATTCCTAGTTCTCTACCTTTACACTGGCCATTCTCTCCTGTCCAGAATGTGCTCCTTCCTCACCTTTGCCTCACAGAATCTGTCTCTTCAAGATGCAGCTCAAGCATCATCTTCTACAGAAAGCCTTTCCTGATCCCCATAATTGTAGTTTTTTCCCTCTCAAATTGACTTGTATTCTGTATGTTGCTATAATGGGGGCAGGAAGATATCTACAAGGGGATCCCATCCTCAGAGCATGCACAACATGCTTTCCTGCTGCATATGGAAGAGACTGGGGAACCTGTTTCTGGAAAGGTATGGTGATGTAATAGCAGGCAGTGATTACTGACTACTGTTTCTATAAGTTTATCAGTGAAGAGGGGGAGGATTATAAACTAGAAGGTCAGGAGAGTCAAAGTAAGGTTTTTTTGTTTATTGGTTGTTTTGTTTTAGCATGAGGGATCTGAGCATGTTTATAGTGAGAGTTGGAATATTCCATTGGATGGGAAAGAGAGGGGGGAATGATTATCAGAGAAGCAATATCCTGGGGGATGGAATCAAGGACATTAGTGGAAGATTAGCACTGGCAAGAAAGAGGGCTATCTAATCTTCTGAGACTGGAGAGGAGAACAGATGAGTTGATAAAAAGTTTTTGGTTTTTCCATACAGATGGGATCACCAGGAGTAGGCTGGCCAAAACTACAGGGCTGGAACATAAGGCCTTTGTTGAAGGTGTTTCCTTATACATGATGTCATACATCTTCATTGATGTTAGGACTTTATGTCTGTTTGTGAGATTTGAAAGAGGTATACTTGGCCCAACTTCCACATTAAGAATGACTTCTTTTTGTCATTTAGGGAATTATTGACTAAGTTGTGGCTAATGTACATCTGATGAGTACACAGGACTCTGGAGGGAAGGTTCTGTGGCCACCAAGATCCCAAGGAGGGAACCAGATGGGCCTGGAAATGGCAGTAGCCAGAAATAACAGCAGAGTGGTAAGATTGCCTTGATCAAGAGGAAGAAGTCCTGGACAATGCTCAGTTCCAGGACCAAGTAGACATGCTCCTGAACCAAGCAGGAAGAGCCAGAGCCAATGAGCAACAAGAGACAAAGCCACAATATGAAGGAGAAAACCAGACCTTGCTCTCCCTTAGTTTTATGAGTGAGGAATTCAACTCTTTATTAATCCTCAGTTCTTTCCCGTTTCAGAGGGGCCTCACCACCAAGACTGTCCTCCAAAACTGTAGGACTGTATAGGTCCCTGAGGAAGGTGGGCCTCATCAATTGGTATGGGAGAATGGACTTTGGTAGACATCTTTTGTGTTTGCATTTTCCAATAGTTTCAACTCATTCCAATTCCACAAACATTTATTAACCTCCTACTGTCTGCAAAGTACTGTGCTAGGTGCTGTGGATATAAAGACAAAAAAGACAAGAAAAAAAAAACAGCCCCTGTTTTCTTAATTTAATTTAAGCCCCTGTTCAAGGAGCTTAAATTCCACAGGGAGGATAAAACATGTACACAGATAATTAAATTCAAAGTATATACAAAGTAATTTCAAGAGGGAGTAAAACTAACAACTAGGATAATCACCTTGCAAGAAGTGGAACATGAGGTGTGCTTTGAAGGAAACTTGGAGTTCCAAGAGGTGATGAAGGGGAAGGAATTCATTCCAGATATGGGGGAACCACCTATTCGGATCACAGAGGCATGAGGTAAAATGTTGTGTGGAGAGAACCGCTAGCAGGCTGGTTTAACTGGGATAAAGAACACGTGAAAAGGAGCAAAATGACCTGACTAGGGTGTCAAAAGTTAGAGGCTAGACTGGATCTAGCCTGGATATTTTGGAGGGCTTTAAGTGCCAGGCAGGGGATCTTGGATCTTATACCAGAGCCATTTTCAAATCTTCCAGCAAAGTAGAAAATGTGATCACCCGTTGAAAAAAGAGTCAGGGGATGGAGATGGGGATTAAAGGAAAGTAGAGAAAGTCTGCAGTGACGAGGGCACAATCGAAGTTAGGGGACCCACAATATGAATGTTTTCTTGAATTTATCTACCAATGTTCAGCAGTTTAGAAAGATTCATCAAAGATGAGCAGTGGGGATGAACTATGTTCACACAAGAGTTGGAAGACCCTGATGACCCTTCCTGTCATTGATCATTTCCTACATTTTAAGGGTGGCCTCTAAGCTCAGTTATGTTCACTGCTTCATTCCTCTCTAGGCCCTACTCCTGACACTACAGACTTCTTTCTCCATCATGTCCTAGCAACCTTCTCAACTTAGAAGCCACCTTCAATACTGTGCCCCAGTAGTCTTCTCATCCTGGAAGATCCCTCCTTCCCTGCAACCTTCTTACATTGGAAGATCTCTCTGACCCTGGAGACCCCTTCCTCTGATTGGTCATTTCTTCCAGAACATCCAATTGAAGAAAGGGTTCCTAGGCCAACCATATTCACTCTATTTGTCTCTGGACCCTGCTCTCAATTCTCCATACTTATTTTTCCATTATACCCCTACATGGTTACTCCCACCCTTTTCAGTAACCTTTTATGTGTTTTTTTTTCCCCATTCCTATTCCCCTCCTCAAAGACCACATTATTCAGATAGTTAATTTAGGTCTTACATAGGTCATGCTTACTGTAAACCTTGGTCAGACAGCCTAGGGAATTGGTATAGACTCAACACCCTTTCCTTTCCTATTTGTTTCTCTGTATCTATATAACAAAAGAATGCAAAGATTAAAAACTATGGAATTAACAAGAGCACCAAAGACCACAAAAGAGTCTATGGAGGGGCTCCTTTACTAGGCAGAAAGAATTAACTATTAGAAAAGTGTATCATTTACATGTCCCAAGGCATAAGGTGCCAAAGTCAAAAGAAATGGGACACTTGGGTCTAGATTTTGTCAGCTTTTTCACATATATTGAAAACTAACTCACCACCTGCACAAATACCACAGATACATACAGAGCCTTAAAAAAAAAAAGAAAATAGGATGCCCCACAGTCACCCCAAATTATGTCCACAACTGAACTCACCTGCTTTTTAAAGAGATATTCCTTCCTAGTTCTCTCTTAACCAGTGGTAAATAGCATTCATTCTACCTTGAAGGAACTGAGACCCAGAGGACAATGATGTAACCAGAGTCACACAGGTTAGTAACTGAAGCAGCCTGGATTTCAGCCTACACCCTCTGATTCAGCATCGATTCCCTACCACCCTTTTGTCCTAAGTGATCAGAACTTTCCAAGGAAACAGAGTAAAGCAATAGCAGAGGAAGAATTAGAATTCATAGTCCTGTAGTTTTCTCTCCTTCTGGGGGGACAGGTTGAGGTGAGATCAGGGAGAGAAGTGGATCTGTAATTTCATTAGTATGGGGAGTCCCAGATGAAGAAACTCCCTCTGCTCACATACCTGCTCAATAGCATAGTGTTAGGTTGTCCAAGGTCGTATAGTTGGTATGTGTCCAGTGTAGGACTTGAACCAACATATTGCTGACTCCAAGGCCCCCTTTCTAACTAATAAGCCACCCGGTCTGTGTGGCTTATTAACTAACTAATAAGCCACCCTTTAAAACCAAGCTCTAAGACCTGGTACACGGCTTTTCTGCTAGATCATGAAGATGAATAAGCAGTCAGTTTCTAAATAGGAATTAAAGCAGCAGAATGAGCTCATCTAACTGCTTAATTGCCAATATCATCCTTTCCAAAAAGCTAGGTCTGTAGGGTTTGCTTAATTGTTTCCAATTGTTGTGAGGGGAGGGCTCAATGGGGGTGGGAGGGAAGGAGATATATGTCAGCAAATAACTAAAAAAAAACAAAAGGCATTAATAAACACTTTAAAAAAAGCATAATGTGATTCTTCCATACCTCTCAAGCCCTGAAGGAGCGCACATTTTAATATAGGAGACAACGTGCAAATCTCGTGTGCATGTGTTTTACACACATATATAATATGTATGTATGTATATGCACACATATAATGTAAATGAAATGTAATCTCAGAAAGAAGGAATTGGGGTGAGTGGGGAGGAGAGGCAGAAAAAGGTCTAGAGAAGGTGGGATTTGAGTTCAGTTTTGAAAGGAAGCCAGGGAAGCTAGGAGTGGATGATGAAAGAGGAGAGTGTTTTCCTCTGTAGCTATGGGGGTAGCCAGAGTAAATTTGAGACCCATGTCTTCACTTTACTCTCTTCCACAAACTCTTATCATCTAGCTACACTGTCCTATTTGCTATTCCTTGAACATTACACTCCATCCCTGGACTTCATGAATTTTCACCATTTATCCTCAATGCCTGGAATACTCTCTCTCCTCATAGAGTTCATGGAGGGAAGTAAAGTGTAAGAAGACTGGAAAGGGAGGAAGGGGCTAGGTTGTAAACGGTATTAAAAACCAGAGGATTTTACATTTAAGTCTGGTTATAGTAGTGAGCCACTGGAATTTACTGAGTTAGGGAAGAGGAGGGGAGTGCTACACTTTAGAAAAATCAGTGAGTGGAAGATGAATTGGAATAAAGAGAGACCTGAGACAGGAAGGCCAGATAGAAGACTATCGAAGTGGTCCAGGAGAGGGGGGATAAGAGCTTGTAATAGGGTCATGGCTATGTGAATGGAAAAAAGGGAATTACATGAGAGATGGACAATATTTGACCACAGATTACACATGCTGAAATGATGGGCAGTGGCAACTGAAATTGTGTACTTGGGTGACTGGAAAGATGGTGGTGCTCATGAAAGAGAGAAAAGTTAGGAAGAGGGGGAAGATAATGAGTTCATTTTGGGGTATGTTGAGTTTTGGGTGCCTGTAGGACATCCAGTTTGAGATATCTAACTCAGTGATTCAGGACTTTAGCTATGGAGAGAGAGTAGGGCTGGCTATATACATCTAGAAATGACATACATGAAGATGATAGTAGAAAACATGAGAGCCAAAGAGATGCCAGAGTGGCAGAAGAGAAGGGGGCCCAAGACAAACCCTTAGGGTCATCCACATTTAATGAGCATTAACTCATACAAAGGATTCTGAGAAGGAACAGTCAAACAACAAGGAAAACCAGGAGAAAATAGTGTCACAAAAACCTGGAGAGAAGAGAATATCAAATAAAAGAAAGTGATGGACAGTTTCAATGCTTCAGAAAGAGCAAGAAGGATGAAGACTGAGAAAAGGTCAATGGTTTAGATAATTGGGGCAGCTAGGTGGCACAGTGGATAGAGCACCATCCCTGGAGTCAGGAGGACCTGAGTTCAAATCTGGCCTCAGACACATAATACTAGCTGTGTGACTCTGGGCAAGTCACTTAACCCCAATTGCCTCACCAGAAAAAAAAAATAGACAATTAAGAGATCATTGCTATCTTTGGTGAGAACAGTTTCAGTTAAATAATAAGATTAGAAGCCAGATTATAGAGGATTTAGAAATGAAAGAAGAAATAAACGTAACTAGTGTGGACAGTTTTCTCAGGCAGTTAGCTAAAAAGAGAAATATAGATATGGGGTGATAGATAGAGACATAGGTATATTTGTAAGCAACAGGGAAGGAGCCAGGAGACAGGGTGAGATTGAAGAAAAGAATGTAGGGATGGTAGTTGGGGCAAATGGGAAGGGATGGAATTAAGTCTCTATAGAAGGGGTTGCCTTAGCAAGGAGGAGGGCTACCTCTTACTTGGAGACAGAAGTGAAGGAGGAGATAGTGGGGGAAGTTGCATGAGTGATATAAGAAAAGGAGGAAGGGAGAAAAAAGAACCCTCATCAAATAGCCATCGTGTGTGTGTGTGTGTGTGTGTGTGTGTGTGTGTGTGTGTGTGTGTGTGTGTGT
>NW_020954626.1:1634784-1639198 GCF_900497805.2 Vombatus ursinus
TCAGCTTGAAAAAAGGAGGGAAGGGGTATTGTGGGAGGCTTTAGGATGGATAAAAAGGTTTAGAGTAGATGTTGTGGTGAGTGGGATATCAAATCAATTAGGTAACTTTTTTACAGCTGGTGGTACAGTGGATAGAGTGCCAGGCCTAGGGTCAAGAAAACCTGAGTTCAAATGTGGCTTCAGACACAGCCATGTGACCCTGGGCAAGTCACTTGATCCTGTTTGCCTCAGTTTCCTCATCTGTAAAGTGAGCTGGAGAAGGAAATGGCAAACCACTCCAGTATCTTTGCCAAGAAAACTCCAAATGCAGTCACAGAGAATCGAACACAACTGAAAACAAATAACAACAATGTAATGAGGGAGGTATAAAAGAATTGCTTTGCTGCATTGAGGGCACGGTTGAGATAATGTAACATAAATTTGTAAATGGAGTGAATCAGCAAACTTCTGTGATTTTTCTATAGCGAGTGAAGAAGATTGAAGAAGGTCGATGGTGGGAGTAATCCAAGGTTGGAGTTTCGCAAGGCATGATTTTTGGATAGGACAAGGAGGCAATAGATTCAAATATAAAGGATAGTGAGTTGAACTGATTGAACAAGGGTGGAAATAGGTTAGAAAGGAGTATGTGCAGGGGTTATAGCCTGGGGAAGAACTGAGGGGTGGCAGGATCGGAGGTCACAGTGAGGACACAGAACAGATTTGGGGGTTGTAAGACATAGGGAAAGAGAATTATAAAACATTTTGATCACACAAGAGAATTTAAGAGTTGATGAACATAGAAGTAGAACAGTTGTAGGTGATGGCAAGACCAAAGGTATGATCATCTCTGTGTGTAGCTGGGGTTAGAATGGAGGAACAGGAGATGGGAACTTTGCAGATGGAGGAAACAGGAAGTTGGAGCCTGTACTCACTTCATTGTACCATATTTCAAACATGGAAAGACTAAGTTCCCTCTTCATAAAGTTATGAAAACCTTAATGGTTTCCTGTTAAAAATGAATCAGAATAATTGACATCCTGATTCTATTTAAAGTAGGACCTTTATAGGTGACCCTCTCCAAATTGTTTTGAGATGTAGCAAGTAGGATGTTTTGTGTTAGAAGTGGAAGTGGTCAGTGTGTTATTACTTAACACTTTGCAAATATCGTAAAATAGAGGAATAGGCCCAGGATAATTTAATGCATCTTTAAATGCCTTTAATAGAAGAGTGCTTTGACTGTGAACTCCTATTGACATTTCTAAAATCTCCTTTATGGCATTTCAATCAAACAAGTATTTACAGAGTCCCTACTACGCAGTCAGTAAGAGGCAGCATCGGGTAAAAGAATACTAAGCCTGGAGTGGGAAAGAACTACATTCATATTCTCCTTCCGACATTAACTGGCTGTATAATTATGCCCAAGTCACTTAACCTGTATGTGCTTCAGACAACTCCCTGGGATTTATTTACTAAGTCATAGAGGGAATTGGTAGCTAGGTGGCACAGTAGTTAGAGTGGTGGAACTAGAGTCAGGAAGACCCAAGTTCAAATCCTACCCCAGACACTAGCTGTGTGACCTGGGCAAGTCATTTAACCCTGTTTGCTCATCTGTAAAATGAGCTAGAGAAGGAAATAGTAAACCACTCCAGTATCTTTGCCAAGAAAATGCTAAATGGGGTCACAAAGAGTTGTACCCAACTGAAATGACTTAACAACAATGAGGGAATTAGATCTACATTGATGGAACAAATTCCAATACCAAGAGGTCTCCTTACGGATACTATCAGATATCCTTGATGTATTTGTGTGCTATATACTTAACCTTATGAGGAGCTTTGGAAGTACAAAGTTGTCCCTACCTATTTGGGAAGACAGCCAGTAGATATTATTTGAATTTTTGTTATGTATAAAGCTCTGGGTTAGGTGATGTGATATGTCTTATTTTAATGGAAGACCTAGTGAAAGAGCAGGATCTCAGATGTTAAAAACTTTGCTTTTCAGTTAGTCATCCATTTGCGACCATGTTTGAGCAGGGCTTGAAAAAATGACAGCTTTGTTCCTCCATCGTTTCATACTCTCAATTCTGCATGAGAGACAAGAATGTGAATGTAATTTCATAGAGGTGGCTGTTGGCACAGTGGATAGAGCACTGGGCCTAGAGTTAGAAAGACCTGAATTCAAATCCAGTCTCAGACAAAGACTAGCAATGTGACCCTAGGCAAGTCATTTAACCTCTGTTTGTCTCAGTTTCTTCAAATGTAAAATGGGGATAATAATACTTTCCTCTCAGGGTTGTTGTGAGGATCAAATGAGATAATATTTGCAAGTGCTTAGTACAATGCCTGGCACATAGTAAGTGCTCTATAAATACTTATTCCCTCCTTTTCTTCCCTTCTTCCCAAAAGGAAAACAATGAGGTATAGTTGAAAGATGGCTGGATTTGGAGTGAGAATTTGGGTTTTCAATCCAGTTCTGCTATTGAGTACTTATAACACCTTGGACAAGTCCCCTTAACTTCTCTGGACCTCAGCGCCCTTAGGGGCACACGTTTGGGACAGATTCAGGTAAAATTTTTGAATCATCAAAATCTAAATTATGAAATAAAGATTCCCTAAATTGTTTAATATTTTAACAATATGATGAAAATAATTTGATCTGAAATTTTCATATTCTCAGACACAGTAATTATAATATAGGGAAGCAGCATGGTGTCATGGAAAGAGCCATGTACTGTGTATCTAGTCAA
The DNA here is from genome assembly GCF_900497805.2 of Vombatus ursinus. Lineage (NCBI taxonomy): Eukaryota > Metazoa > Chordata > Mammalia > Diprotodontia > Vombatidae > Vombatus > Vombatus ursinus. The sequence goes on from NW_020954626.1 coordinate 1,637,510, forward strand.
TTTTGAGGGACTGAACCTCTTTGACCCTCAGTTTTGCCCATCTGTAAAATGAAGTCTCTTGATTAGATGGTCTCCAAAACCTCTTCCATTTCTATCATTCTATGATTCTGTAGCCTCAGGAATTTATTTAATCAGAGTCTTTCATATTAGAAGATGTTGCTATTACAATATTCCTATCAGAATCTAAAACTATCAATCTTTTCATACCCTCTATAGTTGAAGATTCTCTTGATATGTAGTTTAGCCACAAGGTCCATCTCTTACACTTTTGTCTCGCTATCTCATAGCTTCCTTGGTACTTTTGTCCCAAATGCACCACTCTTTAACTATTGCTGTATGATAGTTGAGTCTATGTGTTATAACTGTTTACTAGTATTCTTCATCTAACCTATCTTATTGTAACAATGGGAATGTTATAACCCTTGCTAAGGGATTGGCTGGCGAAAGACTTCCTTGGGATTTGTAGTTCTTTTCAATTTGGGAAGAGAGAAGAAACAAACTTGCCTAGGAAGAGCAGGGAGCAGCTTGTGTTTGCTACATCTGCGGATCCCTCCTTTAAGAATGTAAGAAATTACCTCTTTCTAAATGGACAAGCTAGGAAGTATGTATGACTGTGTATCTTATCTTAGGTGCTCACCTGAGGGGAATAAATCAGCCGAGAAGAAGAGGCTGCTCCATGTATTCTTTCTGTTGAAAAATACATTTGCTCAGTTTAAATTTATTTCTTTAATAATATTTTACTTTTCCTACTTATATGTGAAGACAATTTTTATATTTACTTTAACAAAATTTTTCGAGTTCCAAATTTTCTCATTCCCTCCATCACCCCCCCCAGATAGTAAGCAATTTGATATTGGTTATACATGTTCAATCATGCAAAACATATTATATTGGTCAGATTGTATAAGAAGACATAGACCTGAAGGAAAAAAAAACCACACACTCAAAAAATGTGAAAAATAGTATGCTTCAATCTGCATTCAGATTCCATCAGTTCTATCTCTGGAAGTGGATAGCATTTTTCCTCATGAGTCCTTTGGAATTGTGTTAGATCATTGTATTGCTGAGAATAGCTAAATCATTCATAGTTCATCATCGTACAATATTGCTGTTACTGTATACAATGTTCTCCTGGTTCTGCTTACTTCACTTTGCCATCAGTTGGTCTAAGTCTTTCCAGGTAAAATTATTTCTTTTTTTTTTTAACATTTCTTTTTTTAAATTTTTTAGTAACTTATTTTGATTTATCAACAGTCACTTCCATATGCTTTTGAGTTTAAAATTTTTCTCCTTCCTCCCCACCACCCTCCCCAAGACAGTGCACAATCTGATATAGGCTATAAATATACATTCCTATTAAACATTTTCACATTAATGATGTTGTAAGTAAAAATTAAAACCAATAGGAGGAACCACCAGAAAGAGGAAACAAAACTCAACAGAAGAGAAAAAAATTAGCAATTCAAATTCCCTAGTTCTTTCTTTGGATGTAGATAGCATTTTCCATCACAAGGCCTTTGGGCCTTAGATCTTTGTATTGATGGAAAGGGTTAAGTTTATCAATATTAGTCATCGAACAACATGGCTGTTGTGTACAATGTTCTCTTGGTTCTACTCACTTCACTCAGCATAGGACCATCCAAGTCTTTCCAGGTTTTTCTGAAGTCAGCCTGTTCATCATTTCTTATA
>NW_020954626.1:1639289-1644721 GCF_900497805.2 Vombatus ursinus
TATAGCCCTTGAAGTGATATTGCTGGGTCAAAGTGTATGCACATTAAAATTATTTCTTATAAACACCTGTGGTCAATTTTGCCTTTATAGAGCTGTGTTCTTTGTTTGTGGCATGAAGGCACAATGGGAACGAGAAAGGGCCCTTTTCTAGTAGTGCCAGTCTGGGAATTCAGCCCCGAGTTGATGGTTAGAGTTGCGCTCACTGGAGGCAGAAGCACGAGCCATTTTATAACTGTTTTTCTAGGTGCAGAATCACTATAAATACAATCCCTGGGTTGAAAGAAATCTCAAGATTTGGCTTTTTTTCCCCCAATTTCCTCTCTTAGTGCCTACCTATCCACAAACATTATAATATAATCAGTTTCGGCAATAAAATATTTATGCTTGGGTGACCCAAACATTTCCAGTAAACTAAATTTTGCTTCAACTCCAAGGAGGTGAGGAGTCAAACTAGAGATACATATGCATGTAAGTAAGGCAGAGGGCTTGGAGCAATTGTGATTGAATTCATAACTCTATCCCTCTTCCATATGAGAGCCCTTTAAACCCATGAAGGCATCTATCATGTAATATTTCTTAAAGGCTGAAATTGGGGTTTGGGATCCAAACCACAGAGTTTTACCTTGAGTTATCTTCCCACACTCACTTAGCCCTGGTCAGAGATAATGATAGGTTTTGGACCTGTGATTTCATTGACAGAGAGATTTTCAGAAATAATGATAACTTATATTTATGTGGTGCTTTACTGTTAGATAGTGCTTACTGTGCATTATCTTATTTGACTCTCACAAGTAACTTGTGAGGAAATACGAGCACCCATTTTATGGATAAAGAAACTGAGGCTCACAGAGTTTCAATGATTTGGCCAAGGTAAGAGTCAGAGCCTGTTGTGACAGCAGCAGGAAACAAGGGGTTAAGCTGCCTGGCAACTAAATCATGGACCAGCAGAGGGCAGCTGAGCTGTGGCTGTTTGCTGGGAGGGCAGGAGCAGCGGGGGCAAATCGGCAGCTTTGTGGAGGAGCTACATTTGCGGTGGGTGTTGTCATCCCTGAGAGAGCTGGCTGAGCACAGAGGAGACTGCTAGGAGACAGTAGTAATTAAGGCATTATATCTCAGGACCAAACATAAGCACATCCTCATCAGAGGTTCCAAGCTGAGTCAAGCCGCAGTGTGATACCTCTCTTTTCTGAGCCCACTGTGAAGGGGAGTGGGGAACCCAAGGAAGCCTGGGCCCAGATCCAGTGATGTTAATCAGGAACTGAAGGGTGGGTCACTGCCCAGCCACTGCCTTATGACAAAAAAAAAGCTGCTGTAACCATCCCAACTTCTTAAAGAAGGCATGGCTCCTTATCCCAGGATCAAGGATCACAAAACCTAGGCCAATGCTCACTTCTGTCCCTTCAGGCTTTCTCTCTTTCTGTGGGAAGTACCCCCCAGGATCATTCACCCACTGTGAACATGATTCTCTCTACTCCCCAACATTCTCTTTCTTATAAATCCTAGAACTGGATGTGATTCAATAAATCATTTGGCTAAACCCATCTGTCTTAGAGCAGTCAAGGTATTACTATTGCCATTTGTAGATGAAGCAACTGAGGGCCAGAGTGACTTGCCTGAGTCCTAAGTGGCTTGCCCAGCATTTTCCTGGTACTAGCTCCACAATAGCTTTCCACATCTGTTCTAATTCCACTCTCTACCCCTCATTACAGCCCAGTTAGACTAATACAAATGGCCTCCTAACCAGTCTTTCCTATCTCCATTCTCACTGTCTCATCTATTACTGCTATATTAATTTTCCTAGGGGCAGCTAGGTGGATAGAGCACTGGGCCTAGAGTCAGAAAGACCTGAGTTCAAGTTGATCTCAGACACTAGCTGTTTGAGCCTAGGCAAGTCACATAACCCTGTTTGCCTCAGTTATCTCATCAGTAAAATGAACTGGAGAAAGAAATGGCAAACCATTTCAGTATATTTGCCAAGAAAACCCTAAATGGGGTCAGGAAGAATTGGAGACAGCTAAACAACTAGTCTTCCTTATACTCAGATCTTTTCAGTGGCTCCCACTTGCCTACCAAAAAAATTTCAGACTCTTTCAGTGACATTCAAGTCCCTTCACAATCTGGTACCTACTCTATCTTTCCAGCCTCATCTTAAACTACTCCTTCCCCTACTTTGCACTTTTATCCCCCACGTTGTCACATATTCGTCCAACACACTTAAAGCTTTTCCTACGCTTTCTCTTTACTCACACTGTACTTTATTAATGGTATGCCCTCCTACCTTCCACATAATACAATCCTACCAGTCCTTTAAAGCCTCACCAAAATGTTACTTCTTTCATCAGGCCTCCTCATTCTGATCATAGTCTTTATTGCTTTGAATTTCATACAGTACTTTGATCTGTATCTCTCTGGCTCTTACCATGCATTATTTCAAATTTACATGTATATGACTAATTGCCTTCTAGACTATAAGAGGCATGAAGGCATCTTTTCCCAAGGTTAGCACAGTGCTCCCTTCACATGGTAGGTGTTTAATAAATGTTTGATGAATAAATTTCAGATATCATCGCTGTCACTTCAGATTTTTCTGAGCTAGATTTAACATAGGGACAGAGATTAGACCTGTTATTTCTTTTTCTTTTCTTTTTTTTTTTTTTGGCTAGGCAGTGGGGTTAAGTGACTTGCCCAAAGTCACACAGCTAGTAAGTGTTACGTGTCTGAGGCCGGATTTGAACTCAGGTCCTCCTGAATCCAGGACCGGTGCTCTATCCACTGTGCCACCTAGCTGCCCCAGACCTGTTATTTCTTTGATGCAGAGGACTCCTAGATGAGGAAACTCCTGTTATATATATACCTCTGCAACTTAATAGTCCTAGAAAGTGCTTAGAACACTAAGATGTTAAGTAATAATAATTAATAATAGCATTTATATAACATTTTAAAGTGAGATAAATTGTTATTTTGCTATTATATTAATAACCAATTATTTCCTCATCTAAGGCCCAGCCTCTGTAAAAATCAATTTCTGAAGGACATGGCTGATTGAGGAGATTGCCCTAACCCTTGGGGAACATGCTCCTTGATCTTAGGCTGGACCCTACCCAACTAGAAGACCTTCTATTTAGAATGTAAACAGAATCCAGTCTGGGTGAGTTCTTGTCCCAAGGGAAACAGCCCCTATCCTTGTACCCCTCCGTTGGAATTTAGGGTGACCCAGCTCATGAAGGAGACAACCAATCAGAGTGGTCTGAACGAAGATGGATTGCCCTGTGGAGATTGCTGGAGGTGGCTGAGTCTCAAGATCAAGTCATTTTCTCAGCAGGAGGAACTGAAGGCTTCTAGCCCACTTCCTTATTAGATGTCCGCCAATCAGGGTTGATGTTCATTTGTCAGAGGCATCCCCTTTTCCAAAAGTATATTAAGGCTTTCAGCTTCTCCATGGTTTTATCTTTGGTTTTCTGAGAGAAACCACTCACCATCAATTTATTGATTATTAGCTATCCTAATTAATAAACTTATTAATTACCCAGAAACTGTCTCTCAGGGGTTTTTAATTCATTGCAAAAGTTTACAAAGCATGGTACATGTATTATCTGATTTAATAAGTGACTTGTCCAGGCTGACACAATCAGTATATGTCAGAGGCAGGACATGAACTCAGCTCTTATTGGTTCCAAGGCCATCTTTCTATAGTACATTGCTTCTCAGTTATAATATAGATTTCCAAAAATGATTACTTCATTGATACATCATGGAGTGGTAATGAACCTTGGTTCTTAAAGGCTAATGCCAGCAGAATATGAGCTCTAGCAGATCCTACTAAACTGAAAAGAATAAGGGACTAGTGATGGATTGTATATCCATTGTTCAAGGACCAGCCTAGCTAAGTTTAGAGAGACTTATCACAGGTTTGCCACAGATGAATTTTTTGCCATGGCAACCCCCTTTTAAAAATATTTATTTATTTTTAGTTTTCAAACATTCACTTTTATAAGATTTTGAGTTTTAAATTTTCTCCCCTTCCTTCCCCTTCCCCAAGACGGCTTGCAATCTGATATAGGTTATACATGTACAATCATATTAAACATATTTTCACATTAGTCATGTTGTAAAAAAGAATTAGAACCAAAGGGAAAAACTGTGAGAAAAAAAAAGGAGCAAATAGTATGCTTTGATCTGCATTCAGACTCCATAGTTCTTTCTCTGCATGTGGATAGCATTTTCTATCATGAGTCTTTTGGAATTGTCTTAGATCACTGCATTGCTGAGAAGAGCTAAAATAGTATGGCAGAAACTAGGCATAGACTAACATCTCACACTGTATACCAAGATAAAGTCAAAATGGGTAGACAATTCAGAAATAAAGGGTAATACTATAAACAGATTAGGAGAGCAGGGAATAGTTTACCTGTCATATCTATGGAGAAGAGAAGAATTTATGACCAAACAAGGGATAGAGAACATTACGAAATGCAAAATGGATAATTTGATTACATTAAATTAAAAAGGTTTTGCATAAACAAAGCCAATGCAACCAAGATTAGAAGGGAAGCAGAAAGCTGGGAAACAATTTTTACAGCCAGTGTCTCTAATAAAGGCCTCATTTCCAAAACATAGAGAGAACTGAGCAAATTTATAAGAATACAAATAATTTCCCAATTGATAAATGGTCAAAGGATATGAACAGATGAAGAAATCTTCAGATGAAGGAATTAAAGCTATCTATAGCCATGTAAAAATGCTCTAAATCACTATTGATTAGAGAAATGCAAATTAAAACAACTCTGAGGTGCTACATCACACTTATCAGATTGGCTAACGTGACAAAACAGGAAAATGATAAATGTTGGAGAATATGTAGGAAAATTGGAACACCAATGCATTGTTGGTGGAATTGTCAACCTTATCCAACCATTCTGGAGAGCAATTTGGAACTGTGACCAACGGGCTACAAAACTGTGCATGTCCTTTGATCCAGCAATAGCACTTCTAGGTCTGTATCCCAAAGAGATCATAAAAAAGGGAAAAGGACCACTGGTACAAAAATATTTATAGCAGCTCTTTTGTGTGGTGGCCAAGAATTGGAAATTCAGAGGATGCCCATCAATTGGGGAATGGCTGAACAAACTGTGGTATATGAATGTAATGGTACTATTCCATAGGAAATGATGAGCAGGCAGACTTCAGAAAACCTGGAAAGACTTACATGAATTGTAAGTGTAAGCTGAGTGAAATGAGCAGAACCAGGAGAACATTGTATACAATAATAGCAACATTGTGTGATGACCAACTTTGATAGATCTAGCTCTTCTCAGCAATGCAATGATCTAAGACAATTCCAAAAGACTCCTGATAGAAAATGCTATTCACATCGAGAGAAAGAACTATGGAGTCTGAATGCAGATCAAAGCATACTATTTTCTCTTTTTTTT